>NC_057735.1:2402072-2420201 GCF_004010195.1 Chiloscyllium plagiosum
TCCTATCCCTTACAATTCTCTCTCAGACTTTGCCCACAACAGAAGTGAGACTCACCGGCCTATAGTTACTAGGGTTATCCCTACTCCCCTTTTTGAACAAGGGAACCACATTTGCTATCCTCCAGTCTTCTGGCACTACTCCTGTAGACAAGGAGGACATAAAAATCAAGGCCAATGGCTCTGCAATCTCCTCCCTTGCTTCCCAGAGAATCCTAGGATAAATACCGTCAGGCCCAGGGGACTTATCTATTTTCACCTTTTCCAGGATTTCCAACACCTCTTCTCTACATACCTCAAAGCCATCCATTCTACTTATTTGTGACTCAGTATTCACATCGACGACAATGCCCTGTTCCTGAGTAAATACTGAAGAAAAGTATTCATTCAGTGTCTCCCCAATCTTTTCCGCCTCCACACGCAACTTCCCACTACTATCCTTGACTGGACCTATTCCTACCCTAGTCATTCTTTTATTCCTAACATACCTATAGAAAGCCTTAGGTTTTTCCCTAATCCTACCGACTAAGGACCTTTCATGTCCCCTCCTTGCTGCTCTTAGCTCTAAAACACAGGCATATAAGAGAACTATAGCTAACACACCTCGCACAGACAATCTCAGAGACACACAGCAGCCCCAACCTCTACAAATAGAACCCCATACAAATTTACAGTGTCCTCTACGCACAGACAACCAAGTACACATACATAGACACGTAGACACACAGAAATAGTCCGCCCTAGCATACACACAGAGCAGCGCAGAAATAAAATGCACTGTAAGGCACATAAAGAAAAGTCATGATTTGGAGATGCCGGTGTTGGACTGGGGTGTACAAAGTTAAAAATCACATAACACCAGGAAAAGTCAAGACTATGTTACACGCCAAATTTCTCTTGTAAATGCTCCTGCGTAGTGTCTTGCAACATTTTATTCCAATAAGTACGCTATATTAAGATAAGTTGTTACAAGCCAATCACAATCCTCTAAATTAAACTGTTTAATTTGAAAGAGCAATCTGTCGAGTTGGAAAAGAGGGTGTAAAATTTCTGAGGTGCCTAAACATTACAACAAGAATGTCTACACCAAACATTCTGTAATGTGGACGCTGCCTGAAATCGCCCAGGGGCACTAGGACCCAAAAAGAGCCGCTCTCTCTTCCCCCCTCTGACCACAGTTAGTGACTGCTGATTCCATCCTGCTTTTGTTAAAACCGCAGACATGCAGCTCAAAGTCCTGCCTTTCAGGCCAGCTCAGTCTCAGCCTCTGTCATGTCTCGCAGCAGCTGGGCAGAGTATCCAGCAGTACGCCAGCTCTCAGCATGGATCAGGGAAGCATCCTGGTGAGGTTCCTCAGGCAGGTACACAACAAGAAACACAGCAAAGAGGAGACAATTTCGGGGGAGTTTCTGGTGAGTCTCTTGTTCAGTTTGCTCTGCGAAAGCCGAACCATGTAGGGGATGAGAGAGAGAGAGAGAGAGAGTGCTGTTCAGAGACAGTCTGCCTTGAAGTTAAGCTGGAGAACTGACTGAACCGGTTACAGAGAGGAGACAGTGCAGCTCCCTGCCCTCAGACCTGACACTGGGCTCCCCGCTCCTTCACTCTTTACAAGCTCTCGCTCTCGGATTTTTGCATTCTTTATTGAATTGTAAAAGTTGAAAGAGGAATAGTGTTCGCTATCACTAACTAAACACCGTAAGCGGCTGGCCTGCAATGATGATATGGAGGTGCCGGTGTTGGACTGGGATGGGCAAAGTTAGAAAAATCACACAACACCAGGTTATGGTCCAACAGGTTTAATTGGAAGCACTAGCTTTCGGAGCGACGCTCCTTCATCAGGTGGTTGTCAACCTGATTGAGTCACCGTGTCATTTTGGGGCACGGAATTTTAATCATTCGGCCCATTCAGTGGCTGCCGACTTTCTATTAAGTCAATGACTTTTAGCAACGAGCCCCTTATGATTGGGATCTCTGTCTTGCGGATGTGTGTATTCGAGGTTCAATTTTTAGAAAGGGAAGTGAAATCTGAGGGAGTCTCCATGTTTAGAGGTGACTGAGTGAGTGTTGTTAATACCTGGGGGTCTGGGAGTGTACCCGCTGTATGTGTAGGGGAGCCCAGGAGTGTGTTAGTGTGTGTACACAGTAGGTTATTGCCAGCTGGATAGTGAGAGTAAGCTGGGGTTCTGTGTTGGGCTTTGATCCCCATTCTGAAGAAAAGAAAAAAGTTACACCTGAAGCAGTTCAGAGAAAGTTCATTTTGCTGGTTCCTGATTGACCATGAAACATTGAGCATTGGAGTTTAGGAGAATGAGAGGTGATCTTATTGAAATGTGGAAGATCCTGAGGAGGTTCTTCATAGGGCTGTGAGAGTGAATGTTTCCCCTTGTTTAGAATTGAGGGATGGAAGTTAAAAATAACGGATTTCCTATTTAAGACAAGGACGAAGAGGGATTTTTTAATCTCTCTGAGCTGTAAGTCTTTGGAACAAAACAGAACTTGCTGGCGAAACTCAGCAAGTCTCACAGTATCTGTTGGAAGAAAGCAGAGTTAATGTTTTGAGTTCAGTGACTCTTCAGAACATCATCATTAGTCTTTGGACCTCTCTCGCCCAGAGAATATAAAAGACTGGGACATTGAGTTATACAGAGTTTTGACCAATGAGTAAATATGGAGTTACGTGTGTGTGGGGATGGTGGTAGACAGGGGATTGGAGCTAAGGATATAATCAAATCGGCAATGAACTTATTAAATGGCGGAGCAGGCTCAAAGGGCTGAATGGCCTACTCCTGTGCTGAGTTCTTATATTCTTTTGTGTACACATTTACCATTTTTCAGGAGCTTTCTTCCAATGAAAGGCACTATTCCTGGGATTTAACTCTCACTACAAACCATTTCAATAAAGTGAAACTCCATGTAGGTTTCTGCCCAAAGTTGTTCCAACCCTTTTAATTAGGATTTTTGTCAGAAGATAATTTTGTTTTTTTTCCAAACAGTTTGCAGAGCAGTGCAAGTTATAAAATGACCCATCATTAAAGGGAGTTGAAGATATTTTTGAAGATAAGTTACTGGTTTATTTTTAGTGGTGTGCAAGCAACTACAGCGTAATGGAAGAGCGTTCAAAATGGCTTTCTAGGCCACAGGAACTTCAATAGCATGAGGAGATGACTAATGTAGTCTGGCTAAGAATGTAGAGAGCTCAGTCCCATGAAAATGTCCACAAGCTTTCATCTGTCCCAGGTAGCCCATGATTATACAATGGAGACCATTTGGCCCGTGGTGCATGTGCTGGCCCTTTGTCTGAGCTAATTTGTTTAGTTCCACTCCCTTGCTCTTTCCCCATCACCCTGCAATTACTTATTCCCCAGTTCTCCTTTTGGAGATCACGATTGAATCTCCTTCCACTGTCTTTGGAAGGACCACAATGCCAATTCTCCAGACTGTCGGTTGTAAGGAGACATGACGTCAACTCGGCTTACATTCCTTACAGAAGGATGGGGAAATGCTTCGTTTAAAGATTGCTAGAATCATAGAACCAACAAAAATCAGTAGATGCAAACATAAAAATAATTTAAAATTTGTGATTGGTAGTTTTTTTTGCCTTATAAGGATGTGAAGTGTCCTAACTTCATCCAACTACCTTAACAAGATCAGGTGTAATGATATAATAATTAGGAGGAAGTGGTCATATTCAAGCATGCTCCTCTATTCTGTACAGAAAACTGATGACCTTCACCCTAAACTCCACCTTTCTTCCTTACTTTTCATTTCAATGTTTCAGTTTCCTTGATCCACGCTGGTAACCTCTCTGTATCAATCCTGTCAAGTCTTTCCGAATCTTTCATGAGTTCACCTCTCATTCTTCTAAACTCCAGAAAGTGTGAGAATAGTTTACTCAGCTTCTTGTAGTAGGACAACCCTCTCATCCCACAGACCAATCAAGTGAACCTCTATTCACTGCCTCCAGTGTAGTTCAATGTTGATGGCAAATGTTCTTCCATTTAAGGTGGCTGGTTATACTAACTCAGGAAGCCCGACTGGAAACGAACATGGTTTATTGTTAAACACCAAAATAGAGCCACTATTCATGGCGTTTGTAGGCTAGAACCAGCCTGGGACATTCAGTTCTGGGTCTGCTTTATTCTTTTTTTGTTACATTCATAAGTGTTATCACACAAAACTGAATGGTTTTCTGAACACCAAATCACATGACATTTTTTAAAAGCTGTTTTTAACTATCAACTACAACCAGGAGCTGCTTTATTTTCTAATCATCCTGCTCAAAGATGTTAATATACACCTCTGGAGCAGGTGGGACTTGAATCTGGGTCTCCAGGCCCAAATGTAGGGGCACTACCACTGCACCACAAGAGTCCATATAATCCTTTTCTAAGCCACCTAACAAAGATATTATTACACACCTCAGGAGCAGGTAGGACTTCAACCCAGGTCTCCCAGTTCAGGAGCAGGGACACTACCACGGTACCACAAGAGCCCCATGCTATCCTCTGCTAGCATCTCAGTTAACATGAGTTTCAGCTGGGCAGGCTGTTGCCTGTTACCAAGGTAACTCAAACTCAACGAGCTCCATTTGGAGATTTTGGCACCGTGGTTAGCACTGCTGCCTCACAGCACCAGGGATCCGGGTTCAATTCCATCTTCAGGTGACTGTCTGTGTGGAGTTTGCACATTCTCCCTGTGTCTGCATGTGTTTCTTCTGGGTGCTCCAATTTCCTCCCAAGGTCCAAAGATGTGCAGGTTAGGTGGATTGGCCATGCTAAACTGCCCATAGTGTCCAGAGATGTGTAGTTTAGATGGATTAGCCTGGGAACTGTGGGTGGGATGCTCTTTAGAGGATCGGTGCAGACCTGATGGGCCAAACAGCCTCTTTCTGCACTGTGAGTGTAATGAATGATTTCCCATGGGTCTTGTAGAGGTTCTCCCACCGGTCTATTCAGAGGCAAGAGTCATGGGTTATCACGTGACTGAACTGGCTGATTCTGAAGCTGTAGATCTTTGAGCGTATGGGGCAGGATGTGCCCTGATGTAGTGGGACTCAAACTGTAGGATGTGCTTCCTTTTCGTCTCCACTACTGTTGTGCCTCATCAATAAACACTCAGACTAAAACTATGTTACAGCTTGATGGATCAGTTGTCACCATCTTAACAATTGGTAACAAACTTCTCACTGTCACTGTCGCTGCTGCACTTTAGAGTGTGTTTGAAGCAGTTTCTTAGTTCCAGCGAGGTTGACTTTGGCCATCTAGATGTAGTGTTCACTCACAGAATCCCTACAGAGTGGAAGCAGGCCATTTGGCTCTTTGAGTCCACAATGACCCTACGAAAAGCATCCCACCCAGACCCACCCCCTTACCCTACCCTACCCTATCCCTGTAATCCTGCATTCCCCGTGGCCAATCCACCTAACCTGTACATCTTTACACTATGGGAGGAAATTAGAGGAATCCCATGCAGATTCAGGGAGAACATGCATACTCTATATAGATAGTTGACCGAGGGTGGAATCAAACCCAGATCCCTGGCATTGTGAGGCAGTAATGTTAACTATTGAGCCACCATGCTACCCTCCACCAAAGTTGACTTTGCATGAATTTGATCTGAATGCTAATGGAGCTGGCTTCAAGGAGCACACTAACATTTGGTTGACAGTCTTCCTATAATTCTGGAGAATGTGGTGGAAGCATTACTGATGGAATTTCTCCCATAGCCTTGTTTGTAGCGTATATGCAGTCTGGCTCACTGCATGCTAGAAGTGTGCTGACTACAACTGCTCTGTACATTTGATCTTTAAGGAACTATGTCCTTCTGTAAACATGGAAACCAATGTCGTGTACAGTATTGCAGATGTGGTCTCACCTGTAAAGTTTCAGCAAAACTTCCCTATTCTTGTTCTCCAATACCTTTACAATCAAGACCAACATGTTATTTACCTTGACAATCACTTGCTATATCAGCATGCCCTTTTTCTTGTATGAGTACCAACAAGACTCCCTGATAATCAGCAATTAAATTTATTTAAAATGTTTTTTTCTAGCATTTTTTTACCAAAGTGAATAACCTTCACCACATAATACCATCTCCACCTTTAAGCCCACTCACCTAACCTGCAGACTCTATGTCCTTCTCACAGCTTACATTCCCACCCAGTTTTGTATCATCTAAAAATTTACATACGTTCCTCTCGGTCTTGTCATCCAGGTCATCAGTATTGACTGTTTACAGCTGAGGGTCTAACACTGATCCTTGCAGCACTCTACTAATCTCAACCTGTCAACTTGAAAATTCCCACTTTTTCCCTATCCATCCCTGTCTGTCCATTAAACAATTCTCTATCCATGTTAATACATGATCTCCAGGAGTTCTTATATTGTGTACTGACCTTTTTTATAAAAACCTTTATTCAAAGTCTTTTGGTATGTCAAGTACACTGCATCCCTTTATTAACCCTACTACATACATCTTCCAAAGACTCTAACAAATTTGTCAACCATGATTTTCCTTTGTCTGCCATATTATGATTTTCTGAGTTTATTGTTAAAACTTCCTCATTAAAGAGGTTCAGTACTTTCCCAATGACTAACTGATCTATAGTTCCTATTTTCTCTTTCCCTCATTACTTGAATAGTGGAATTGCTATTGATAGTTTCCAATTCATTGGGACTATTCAAGAATCCAGAGAATTTTGGAAAAGCACACCCAGAATATGGACTATTTCTGCAATTATCTCTTTATATTCCTAAGACATAGATCCTGGAAATTTGTCTGGAAATTTGTCTGATACCTATTCCCTTACCTTAAGTTTCTCACTAATTATCTTCATTGTAACCCTGCAAGATGGTGCTGGATATGGTCGACTCCTTGTGAGCTCCTGCATGCAGATCTCAGTTTCCTACTTCTTACAATCGTTCTACACTTTTTAAACTTAACAGCATACTTTTAAAAATTACTAATAACTTTGTTTTATCTAAACTCACAGCTTTGAAGCTCCTCCAATCCTCAAAGCCAGCTTACTGGCTACCCTACTGTTGTTAGAATACTGAATGGACTCAGACTATTCACATTCGTGTTTTTGTTTTTCTGCTGTTTAGCTATTTTATGCTTATCTCTGCTACTTAACTCTGTGATCTGTCTGTATCGCTCGCAAGACAAAGCTTTTCACTGTGCCTCAGTACACGTGACAATAAATTCAATTCGATTCAACTCCATCCAATTCAATTTAATCACCCTCTAGTTCTAGTCATTAATTCCTGTCTTCTACTTTGAGGACAGATACAAAATATTTGCTCAACGTCTCGATCATTTCCTCATTCTCTATGATGCCTCCAAGGGAATAATATGTCCTTTAGCTGCTCCCTCTTATTTTATAAACTTGTAAAAGTTCCTGCTCTCTGTTCTTAGATTAATGTTAGTTTATTGTTGGCTTCTATTTTTCCATTTTTGATAAACTTCAGTTGATCTTTTATCAGTGACTATGCTTTGCCATATTACAGCTGGAAGCTTGTGGAAGTATTGAGGGTATAGACTGTCTGTTAGAGAGACAGGAACCCGTGGATACACATGTAAATTGTTACTGAATATTGTGCCGTCAGATGCTTACAGAATAGCCAGCATTGGGTGTTCCCCATGATGATTAAAAGCAATTGGACAGATACCAAGTAGGCAAATAACCGGTAACCTGCCACTCCAAATAAGTGGCTGCACTGTTTTGAGACATGTTATTCCAGAAATATTTGGTACAAATGTGGGAGGTGACAGCTTAGTGATATTATCACTGGGCTGTTAAATCAGAGGGCAAAAGTGAGGACTGTAGATGCTGGAAACCAGAGTTCCTGATGAAGGGCTTTTGCCTGAAACATCGATTTACCTGCTCCTCGGATGCTGCCTGACCTGCTGTGCTTTTCCAGCACCACTCTGATCTAAACCGTGTTAAATCAGAGACCCAGATAATGTTCTGAGAGCCTGAGTTCAAATCCTGCTATGGGAGAATTTGAATTCAATAAAGCTCTGGAATTAAGAGTCTAGTGATGACCATAAAACCATGTTCGCTTGTCATGAAAAACCTGTCTGGTTCATTAAATATCATTCATGGAAGTAAACTGCCGTCCTTACCTGGGTCTGGTCTAAATGTGTCTTTAGACCCACAGCAATGTGGTTGACTTGATTCTTAACAACCCTCTGGGTAATTAGGGATGGGTAATAAATGCTGGTCTAGCCAGTGATACCCACACTCCATGAATGAATAAAAACAAAACGTTTGACACAAAAACATGTTTCTTTAGTCTAAAACAAAATATCATGATCAGGACATTATTAGAGGACAGAGCTAGGGCTTGGCACAATTTGAACATCTGAAGCTTTCTCCCCAAAAGGCTGTGAATGTTGGGACCAGCTGAAAGTTTCAGAACTAATTTTGAACGATTTCGTTGATATCAAGAAATATAAAGCACCAGTAGTACATTCAGTCATGATCTAATTCGGTGTTAGAACAGGCTCAAGGAACTGAATAGCTTTGACTGTTCCTAAAGCTGCAAAGCTGTTCGTTGATATCTCACTGAGAAAATTTTTTTTGGGAGGGGGATGTGAAAAGCCAGATCCTCACAAAGATCAGGATGCGAGACAGGTCAGCAGTTGAGGAGCAGAGAGACCGCAGAAGGCTATGGAGACAGGGAAGACGACAGCAACAGAGGAGGAGGAGAGACGCCATGAAGATGCCAACCAGGATGAGAACTTTAAAATTAATTTAAAAATGAAAATTGGCAAAGCAGAAGTGAACCTAGAGTTTGTAAATGACATTGTGATGCTGTTTTTAAAAGGATTTGGGCATCTGGCAATTAAGCATTTGTTGCTCGTCCTTAATAGCCCTTGAACTGAGTGTCAGGCTGGACTATTTCAAAGGGCACTTAAGAATCACCCAGCTTGCTGTGGGTCTGGAGTTGCATGTAGGCCAAATGCAGGTAAGGATGAGCGATTTATTTTCCTAAAGGACATTAACGAATGAGGTGTATTTTTACAAGTGATGATTGTTTCACCATCAATGAGACTTGCTTTTGGTTCCAGTTTCACTAATTAAATTTGAATTCCAACAACTGCCACAGTGGGTTTTGAACTTGTGTCCCCAGAGCATTTATTTGAGCCTCCGGATCAGTATTCTGGTGCCATGCCGCCACTTTCCCCCCCACGTCCCTCATGCGAAACAGAGATCTTCAGACCATCGTTCTATTATCTGTTTAATGTGCCAAACGTGCCCGCCAATAAATTTGAAGTCCCACTTTAATCTTCTATGTTGAAAAAAAATTAGTTCTCTTCATTATGCTTACGTTCCCTTCAATTTATTTAATATGTAAGTAGCTGTTGTTAAAGGGTGATAATTTGCTGCAGTTCTATGCAGCTGTGGAGCTGTGGCCCATCTTTCTGTTTGCTGCACTGTGTAACTTCACATTTCTGTCAATCTCACTCATCCTCAAGTTTATTCACACCCCCACTGGCAGCTAGGCCGTCAGCTGACTAAGCTCTTGCATTCCAACCCTAAACCCCTCCTCTTATAAGATGCTTCTTTGAACTTATGTCTTCGACCAAAATTTTGGTCATCTGACCTAATATCTCTTCATGCGATTCAGTGTTAAGTTTTTGGTGTAAACGCTTTTTTGTGAAACATCGTAGGATATAAATGTAAATTGTTGGTGCAAAGTGCAACACGATGAAACCAAACTTCTCAACTTGTTAGAAACTGGGCAATGCTCAGTAGTTTTGACTTTGATGTTGGTCGTGGCTAATCAGTGATAGCTTTCTTGATATCGATTAACCAGCCAAATTGTCATTGCATTGTAAAAGCAGAAATTGCTGGAGACACTCAGCAGGCCTGGCAGCATCCATGGAGAGGGAGCAGAGTTAACATTTTGAGTCCAGTGACCCTTCTTCCAAACTGGTCATTGTAATTGGTTGGCCATGCACCATCCTTCAAAGCCTGTAAATAATTATTTTTGAGGACCCTCGTGGTGCAGTGGTAGTGTCCATACCTCTGAACCACAAGGTATGAATTAAAGTCCCACTTGCTCCTGAGGTGTGTAATAATATCCCTGTACAGGGTGATTAAAAAAAATCCAAATGGTCACTCTTCCTTCATCCAAGAAACACCAAAAAATCACAACCACTGGCTCCAAAACTCAACGACCGAACATGTGGCAGAAAGGAGGGAATTGAATTGAGTTTATTGTCAAGTATACCGAGGCACAGTGAAAAGCTTTGTCTTGCAAGCAATATGGGCAGATCACAGAATTAAGTAGCATAGATAAGCAAATAATAGATAAACAGCGGCAAAAACAAAAACACAGGTCCAGTTGAATGCTAAGAGTTTGAGTCCATTCAGTATTCTAACAACACTAGGGTAAAAACTGTTACGAAACCGGCTGGTGAATGTGTTCAGGCTTCTGTACCTTCTCCTTGATGGTAGAGGTTGCAGAAAAACATTGCCAGGGTGGGATGGATCTTTGAGAATGTTGTTTGCCTTTCCTTGACAGCGGGCCTGGTAGATTGCCCGGGCCGAGTTCACCACTCTCTGTAACTGTCTCCAATCTTGAATGGTACAGTTGCCATACCAGATAGTGATACATCCAGACACAATGCTCTCAATGGCGCACCTATAAAAGTTCGCAAGCGTATTTGCCGTCATGCCAAATTTCCTCAGCTGCCTGAGAAAGAAGAGACATTGTTGGTCCATAACTAGTGTGTCCACATGAAGAGTCCAAGAAAGCTTGTTGTGGATGACCACTCCCAGGAGCTTGACACTCGCAACTCGTTACACCTCTGGGCTGTTAATGTGTAGAGGGGGCTTGAGTAACATCCCACCATAGGTCAAATATGAGTTCCTTGGTTTTGCCGGCATTGAGAGCTAGGTTGTTCTTAGTGCCCCATTCTTCCAGGTCTTCCACCTCCAGTCTGTAGTCTGTTTCGTCGCCATCTGAGATTCAACAACTACGGTGGTGTCATCAGCGACCTTGTAAATGGCATTAATCTGGTATTTGGCGATGCAGTCTTGGGTATACAGTGAGTACAGTAGGGGGCTGAGTAAGAGACAAAGTATGAACAGGGAATTGCAATTGGAAGGAAGCTTGGTGGGGTTTAAATCCTGATATAGATGTCAAACTTCAATCAGGTCTGACCTCTGTCCTCTCTTTTCCAGAGTGTTCAATCTTCCCTGAGAGCTTCATCATCTCAATTCTATTAACATCCTTGATAATCGCAGTGCTTTAACATCCTGTTTTTGATTAGCAGTTTTTAAATAGTTTTATGTAAAGCGTACTTAATATTTGTATTCTTATCAGTTAAAATCCACCTGCAGTTGCAAACGCTAACAACTCTTTGTTTGTTGATTTGGAATTTTTCCAACAGTGAAGCATTAACTCTGAGGACGTAACCTTTGTAAACCTTCAGGAAACCCATCCAGTGATAGAACAGCGACTGCCTTACTCCCAGCAGAAGTCACATTTCTTGGTTCACTACTTGCTACAACACTTTGCTTCCAATTCTCTGACATCCTGTTCCCCAGAGCACTTCTCTCCTGCCTGGAATTGGAACAAATCTGGCATAATCATTTTATAAACATGAAAAGCTCCCTCAATTTGCAAAGCTTGCAGCCACAGTGATAGGGTTTCTAACACTGGGAATTTCTTTCTACATGCATCCAAACCCAAAACTCACACCATTGATCACCTGACACACCCCATCCATATGGCACTCACCTCATGGTTAATCAGAATGTTAAAACCCTATTGCTTGGGCAATATGATTATTCTTAACTCTAAGTCAAATAACTTTGCTCCAAACTTCAATATTGATACAAACAAAACAAAGCAACATGTTCCTTCCTGTTGTAGTTTTATTCCATGCAGCGTCCTTTGGTCCATTGTTTAATTCTCAGACACTCCAGGTCAATCATGGACAATTGGCAACTCATTTACAGAGATGGAGTAAATAGAATCAAGAGTAGGCCATTCAGCCCTTCAAGCCTCCTCACGGTTGATTATCCAACTCAGTCATCTGTTGCTGCTTTCTTCCCTTGCCCTTTGATCCCGTTAACCCCAAGAATCGCATCTATCTCCTTCTTGAAAACATTCAATATTTTGGCCTCAACCCCTTTCTGGTGGTAGTGAATTTTACAGGCTCCCCACTCTCTGTTGAAGAAATTTCCCTCATCTCAGTCCTAGAGAGATTCCCTCATATCCTTAGACTGTGACCTTCTGGTTCTGAAAACTACATATCAGAGACCACAAAGCCTTAACGATCTGAATGTTAACCTTTGAAACAAGAAGTTAAAAAAAACATATATATTAGAGCTCTAACCAACTGGCCAAGCCAAATGTCCACAATTTGATTGGTCAAATAAGGGCAACCACACATCCTGTTATGAAACTGTATAATAATGTGGTTCCCTCACCCATCTTTTCTGTCACTGAATTAATGTACATTGTACACACACAGATATCATTCTCTTCTTTTCCACAACTATTGGACTTCCAAAAGGGGGCACTGAAGATTCTGAGTAAACAAAGATCCAAATATAACTTGTTTGAAAAATACCAAGATATATGATAAAATTAAGTCCCGTGTATTCTCAAACACCATTTTATAGTTACTCAAAAAAAACAGGAAAATTTTCCTACCCTGCCCAAACCATAGGTTTGACTTCACTGATTATTCTCCTATTCCTGCGCTACCAGCTCTGAAGTCTTTCATTTGAATCCTCATACAATTGAGATCTTAGACTTTCTCAGCTTTGAATAATTAATGCAGAATTCAAACCAAATACTTCTGGCTTGGAAGTTTTCGCAAACTGAAACTGACACTGAAGTAACTTATTCACATAACTGCTCTGAACAATTTCCTTTTTTGAGGAGAAACTATTCTTATATCTGTCTTCAATAAGATCACCTCCCAACTGCATTCAAAAGTGTTTACATTTTTTAAAGCTAGTTTCTGCTAAGCTCATTCCTTAATGTTTTTATCCCTTCTCATGTTGTAAAACCTCAATATAATCAAACTTCCATTAACTCTTCAGGAGGTCTTCAGCCATCTGCTCTCTGGTGCATGCTGGTTTCAAATTATAGTTTGGAAAAGCCTAGCCATGGTTAATTATTAAACACTGTGACAAAGAAAAGACCAACATCCCTATGCCTCTAGTTTAAAATCTAAATTTTAAAATAATTCCATTAATATGTACATAAATCACACGCTTCCACCACAGAGTTCAAATATACAATTCCCTGAAAATATGAGCACAGGTAAATAAAGACATGATTTTAAATAAGTCAATGGTTATAAATAGGTATAGGTTATAAATAATATAGGTAAAGGCATAGATAATGCAAGAGATGAGACATGAAAGCAGCAGTAGAGAAAGGCATTTTTCAGCTTTGGTTAAACCACTTTGGACAGTCCATTTTTGAAAGATTTTTAAACCATAGAGGACAATTAGTGTGGATTCTCAGAAGGGAGGAGTAGAATTATAAAGAGAGACACTGTGACTGTGTTTCTTAAGAGCAGTCAAGGCTATGCCCAAACTTAAGAAGATAAATTTTAAACTGTGAAGGATTTTGATGGAATGAATTATTATTTATTAAGATTGTTTCCGTTTGTTGGGGAGTTGTTGAGGCTGGTTCATCAATTTCAAATCTCTGCTACATGAATGAGAGGAGTGATTGTCGTAATAGAGAAGTACAGTATTGCATCTTTTAGGGAAAATTGGAGGCATCTTGGAAGAGAGGATGGTACAAGGCTACACAAATACACAAGATCAGTAAGTGGGTTTGAGATTGGCATAGGAAAAATTTAGTGGGGACCATTACTTTAAGTTTGGTTAAAAGTGGAAACTATGTGATATCAAATTAGCTGTTCACTCCACATCAAAAGCCTTTTAACGAGCTTCAATGGAAAAACGGCTTAAGTGGGCTGCATAATTAGTAATCATTTCAAAATCAATAATCTTATACAAGGACCATGGTTCCCCACGTACAATGAGATGAATGGTCTCCTGCACTAAAATAAACTGTTCCTGTACATCTGTACGACGAAAGACCATTTACTAACCGATACTGTTTTACCAATTAGAAAGTTAGAAATTACACAACAGCAGGTTATAGTCCACCAGGTTTATTTGGAAGCACTAGCTTGCAGTGCACTGCTCCTTCATCAGGTAGCTACCTGGTGAAGAACCAGCAGTGCTCCAAAAGCTTGTACTTCCAAATAAACCTGTTGGACTATAACCTGGTGCTGTGTGATTTTTAACTTTGTCACTCCAGTCCAACACCGGCACCTCCACTTCATGATTACCAATAAGAGGTATTGCTGATTGCTCAGAAAGAATTTAAGAGCATTTGCTTTTCTGGACAAATAAGGGATGCATGTTTACAATTAGGGATCATTTCCCTACAATAGGGAAGCTTATGTGTAACCTAATAAAGATAAATCATGAAAGGATTTATTTAAGCAAACCTTCGAGATAACGTGTAGCAAAGACAAAAACTCAGGATGTGAATATAAAATAGTCGCTAATAAATCTAATAAGGAATTCAGTAAAAACCTCTGCTCAGACGGTGGGAGAATGTGGAATTTGCTCCCACAGTTAACCTGAAAAGGACAGATGTTCTTAAGGGGAAGCTGGATATGAGGAAGCAAGGTGGGTGGAGGCTTAAGAGGAAGAGATCAGAATTGACCAGTTGCTGTATTTCTTTGTAGAAGCCAAGAAGGATGAATGGAGAAAACCTGGCTGAATTCAGGTTTTATGATCCCAGGTGATGGTAATACTGCACAAGTTAGATCCCAGAATGAAATCTGTTTTGATAAACAATAAGTTTTATTGTTATAGTTGACAATACTCACTGGAGTAGTGCATTGGAAATCAAGCCACACTACTTACAGAGTCATCACAAATGCAAAAGAATTTAGTCAAACTTAATGACAATTTGGTTACAGTGGTGGTCAGTCACTGAAGATATTCACACGAGGCTGCCAATATTCTTTAACAAAATAATACAAGTTGATTACACAAAAGAAAAGAAAACAATCCGGAAAGATTGCAACATAAACTGCAAGAGATTTAAACTTTTTTTCCAGCAATATCCTTCACAGTCACTCAATCCCAATGAAGTATGACTCCCATCTTAAGTATTTAATTTCTGATGCAAATATCTCTATCTAGATTGTCCTTGGATGGCTCTGAAAGCCTGAATACTTCTTTCCAAGTCTGACAGCCTGCAGATTTCTAACAACTCCCACAGCCTGGAAACTTCTTTTCTTTTTCCAAACTCAGACAAACTCTGTCCTTCTGTACATCACGGAGATTTAACTTTGTAACTACTTCTTCAGAAACTGCCCAGGCAGTTAATCGAGTCACTTAAATTAAGTCACATGCTTTCTAGGGAAATCTGTCTTTCGTTCACTATTCAAAATAACTTTCTAACTTCTGTTAAAACAAAGCACGCCACTTTCACAAAACTGAAAACTAAAATCTATTTACCTCCACTTTCAAACCAAGTTCCCAAATAATAGCAATGTACTACAAAGTATATCACAGGGCCTGAAGCCACATTATAGTAACATGGGGGGGAGATATATTTCATTCTTTACTTTTTCAAATTTTTTTCCCCTAAACACTTGTACTGAAGGATCTCTACCTGAGTGCCTTGTACCTAAGATGGTGCTGTAAGTGGCAACTTGTAAACTTTTCACTGTACTCCATTTGAGTATGTGTGACAATGAAACTCATTCATTCAATATATCCCAGAGAGTAGTTATAATGAGGAACTTGGGGAGGCAAATAAGGGAAATAAATGAAAGGTCATGAGTGTGAATATATAAATAATTACAGAGCAGATAGCTTTGTTTCTGTGCTGTAGAGTTTATGATTAGATTAGATTACTTACAGTGTGGAAGCAGGCCTTCAGCCCAACAAGTTCACACCGCCCCTTCGAAAAGCAACCCACCCAGACCCATTCCCCTACACCTAACACTACGGGCAATTTAGCATGGCCAACTCATCCAACCTGCATATTTTTGGACTGTGGGAGGAAACCGGAGCATCCAGAGGAAACCCACGCAGACATGGGGAGAATGTGCAAACTCCACACAGACAGTTACCTGAGGCAGGAATTGAACGCGGGTCTCTGGTGCTGTGAGGCAGCAGTGCTAACCACTGAGCCACCCTTTTATGTAATTCCTTACAATAAATACATTCCTTCTGTGAAAAGTAAAGTAAAGAAAGAGTGAGTTTTGGATTGGCGGGACAGTTGCAGTTGTTGTCTTATGATCCTTAAGCTCAATCTTTGTTTATTACCAAAGAAATTTGGAAAATTAAGATATTTCCTAATCAACCTGTTTGGGGATGTTTTTAAACACCTGCATTGCAGGTGGAACTTTAAACCAGGCCTTTCTGTCTCAAAGATAGGGACACAACCACTGCATCACATGAGACCCCTGTTTGGAAAATTGAAGTTGAGGTTAATTTATTTTTTATCACCACCCTTTAGATGACCCTTTAGAACTCAGATGAATAGGAATTTATTCGGCCAGAGGGTAGGGAATCCGTGAAACTCATTGCCACAGGAGACTATGGAGGCCAAGTCATTGCGTATCTTTAGGACAGAGATAGATACGTTCTTGATTGGTAAGGGGATCAAGGGTTATGGGGAGAAGGCAGAAGAATGGGGTTGAGAAACATATCAGTGCTAAACACTGAGCCACCATGCAGCCCAAGTGAGGGAGTGATAAGAAGCCACAAACATAAGATAATCACAAATTGAAAGGTAAAATAAAAGTACTTGGAAAGAAGAAATCATTATCAAAAACAAAGAACAGGTTCTTTGAAAGTAAGTGAAGTGATTGAAAAGATTCCCTTCAGGTGACACACCATCTTGACTTGAACTTATATCATCATTCTGTCACTGTCGTTGGGTCAAGTTCCTGGAATTCCCTTCTGTGTGTGTGATTCCCCAATCCATTACTGTTTCAGATGGGAAACACCAAATCATTAAGCTCTGAGTACAGAGGAATGAATTGCCTGCCTTGCTCCCCACTTTCTTCAGGCATCCCCTTGATTGGTCACAACAAGGTTAATTTCAAAACTGATCCTCTTCCTTATGGAGGAGTTTTCTCCCACATTCAAGCTAATTATGCTTTAAAAGAGTCAATTTAACCAAACTTTCTTGAATTAACAAAGAGTGAATGTATTAATAGTCAATGCACCACATATACAAACAGGTCAGAAAGTAGGGGTGAGTCTAAAAGCGTAAAACATGTTTTTAAAAAAACAGGAATATGGACCTGTCTCTGAAATGTTCATGGAGAGCTGACAGTGGAATACTGCAACTTTCACAGTGGATGTTACTGGTAGCATTGACATTTATAGTTGGACAGGATAAGAACAAGGACTGCAGATGCTGGAAACCAAAGTCTAGATTAGAGTGGTGCTGGAAAAGCATAGCAGGTGAGGCAGCATCTGAGGAGCAGGAAAATTTTCCTGCTCCTCGGACGCAGCCTGACCTGCTGTGCTTTTCCAGCACCACTCTAATCTAGACTCTATTTATAGTTGGACAGTCAGTTTTGTTTTCCTTAGTTTTGCAGGTTGATTGGTTGAGGCTCTGCAGTTCTGTTTCATTTCTACCATGACTGAATTCCAGCCATCAGGGTGACAGACAATCCTGATTACCTGGACCATCTCTGACACCTCTCTCCCCTTCCTGGACCTCTCCATCTCCATTAGTGACGACCGACTTGACACTGACATTTTTTACAAACCCACCGACTCCCACAGCTACCTGGATTACACCTCTTCCCACCCCATCTCTTGCAAAAATGCCATCCCGTATTCCCAATTCCTCCGCCCCCGCCGTATCTGCTCCCAGGAGGACCAGTTCCACCATAGAACACACCAGATGGCCTCCTTCTTCAGAGACAGCAGTTTCCCTTCCCACGTGGTTAAAGATGCCCTCCAAAGCATCTCGTCCACATCCCGCACCTCCACCCTCAGACCCAACCCCTCCAACCGCAACAAGGACAAAACGTTCCTGGTGCTCACCTTCCATCCTACCAACCTTCGCATAAACCAAACCATCCGCCGACATT
>NC_057735.1:2420632-2446742 GCF_004010195.1 Chiloscyllium plagiosum
CCCTGACCTATCACCTTCATCTCCTCCCCCACTCACCCATTGTACTCTATGCTACTCTCTCCCCACCCCCACCCTCCTCTAGCTTATCTCTCCACGCTTCAGGCTCTCTGCCTTTATTCCTGATGAAGGGCTTTTGCCCGAAATGTCGATTTCGCTGCTCGTTGGATGCTGCCTGAACTGCTGTGCTCTTCCAGCACCACTAATCCAGAATCCTTTTATGGTGCTGTTTCCTTTTGTTTAGCTGCTAGCTAGCTGACTTTTAGTATTCAGGGTGAAAGAGTCCCTTTTACCTCCAATAGAGGGTAACCAGGGGGATAGTTCTTTGACTGTGACCTTCCCAACATGTTAACACTCAAACCCGGGCTGATATATGACACCAGACCCCCACCACGCGCCAGGCCAGTCAAAAAGGTTTTCTAATACCATTCCTGATGAAGGGCTTTTGCCTGAAACATTGACTTTCCTGCTCCTTGGATGCTGCCTGACCTGCTGTGCTTTTCCAGCAGCACTCTAATGTTGACTCTGATCTCCAACATCTGCAGTCCTCACTTTCGCCTTTCTAACACCTAGTCTTGTATATTCCTCAAAGAGAAATCACAAAATATCTCTGAAGTTTGGGATATAACCAAGAGGGAATGGTATGCTATTGAGCAGGGATTGTGAACCCCTTGATATCCCTTTTGTCCAAACAGATCACAGTCCAGTCTGTTTCGATGTGCCTTCCCACACCCCCTTCTCCACAGCTCCTGCGTCCCTGTCTATGAACATGTGTTATTTAACATTCCCTCACATCAGAAGATGTGACATTATGGGTCTCTCTCTCGCTATCTCTCGCTTGCTCACTCTCTTTCTCTCTCTCTCTCATTAGGGATGGACAATAAATGCTGGCCCAGCCAGCAATGTCTTCATCCCATGAAAGAACTTTTGAAAACTAGATAAGGGGAAGAGCAGCAAAGTAATGATAGACACTGTAGGATGTTAGAGGATAGAGAGAATGAAGACACACAGCTTGATTAGACGGGGTGTGATTAAAGGATCAAGGGAATGAATAAGACAGCAGGATCAGGATATTTAAGTCAAATAAAATTACTGTATAGAATGAGGCCATGCAGTCCATTATTTCAATGTCATTTGAAAAACAGTTATCCGTCCTAATTCCATTCCAGAACTTGGTCCATAACCTTGTGGGTTACGGCACATCAGGTGCATATCCAAGTTTTAAATTTGGAAAAGTTTTCTGCCTCTACTACCCCTTCGGGCAATGGGTTGCAAACCTCTGGCCCCCTCTGTAGGAAAAGCATTTTTCTTATTTCCTCTCCAACCCTTCTACCCATCCCTTTTAACACATTCCCCTATCATTACTGACCTGTCTGCTAAGGAAATAGGTCCTTTCTATCCACTCTATCAAGACCCTTCAATTTTAAAATCCACCACTAAGGGTGTAGGTTTGCTCGCTGAGCTGTAGGTTTGATATCCAGACGTTTCATTACCTGGCTAGGTAACATCATCAGTGGCGACCTTCAAGTGAAGCAAAGCTGTTGTCTCCTGCTTTCTATTTATATGTTTGTCCTGGATGGGGTTCCTGGGGTTTGCGGTGATGTCATTTCCTGTTCGTTTTCTGAGGGGTTGATAGCTGGCATCTAGATCTATGTGTTTTGTTTATGGTGTTGTGGTTGGAGTGATGACAAAGGTGTCATCTACGTAGTGAACCCAGATTTTTGGTTTGATGATTGGTTCGCTACGTAGATGACACCTTTGTCAACACAAAACGAAACAAGATAGAAGAGACATTTAACATCATCAACAACACCCTCCAACAAACTCGCATTCCTGGACGTCACAGTCGAAAGAAAGGACAAGGGAGAACTACAAACCTGCTTATACGGAAAATCGACAAACACTGACCAAATACTTAACTACACCAGCAACCATCCCAACACACACAAACGAAGCTGTATCAGAACGCTATTCCAACGAGCCACCACACGCTGCAGCACAGACAAACTTCGGAAAACAGAGGAGAACCGCCTATTCAACGTACTCAAGAAGAACGGATACTCAAAAAATACAGTGCGCAGATTCCTCAAGAACAAACCACGACAAGCAGACCAAACACAGCCAGAAACCCTAACCACCTTACCATACATCAAAGAAGTTTCAGAAATGACAGCCAGAATACTGAGACCCCTCGGAATCCTAGTAGCACACAAACCCACCAACACTCTCAAACAAAAACTAACAAACTTAAAAGACCCAGCACAACCCATGGACAAAACCAATGTCATCTATAAAATTCCATGCAAGGACTGCCACAAACACTACGTAGGACAAATAGGAAGAAAGTTAGCCACCAGGATACACGAACACCAGCTAGCCACAAAAAGACATGACCCCCTCTCCCTCATAGCCTACACATGGATGAAAAAAACCACCATTTTGACTGGGACAACACATCTATCCTGGGACAGGCTAAGCAAAGACATGCCAGAGAATTTCTAGAGGCCTGGCTCTCCAACCACAATGCCATAAACAAGCACATAGATCTAGATGCCATCTATCAACCCCTCAGAAAACAAACAGGAAATGACATCACCACAAACCCCAGGAACCCCATCCAGGAGAAAGATATAAATAGAAAGCAGGAGACAACAGCTTCACTTCACTTGGAGGTCGCCACTGATGATGTTACCTAGCCAGGTAATGAAACGTCTGGATATCAAACCTACAGCTCAGCGAGCAAACCTCAACCTGAGCTACAAACCTTCACAAACCTTGCGATCCACCACTAAATTACCCCCATACTCCTCTGCAACAAAGGAAACAACCCTAGCCAATTGAACTTTTGTTTAGAGCTAAAATTCCCAGTCCTGGTAAGAGTATCTGTACTCTCTCTAGTATGACCATATCCTTCCCGTAATGAGGTGACCATAACTGTACACAATCCTCTTGCAGAGGGTTAATTACTGTTAATTACCATGACTTTCCTGCTCTGCTCTTCAGTTAGTAGAGGAAAGAATCCCATTGACCTTCTTTACCACTGTCCTGCTACCTTCAGAGACCTGTCACTGTTCTTATGTAATTTACAGTAACCTTCCACTTATTGTGTACTAAACGTTGTGGAGAGTGGAATGCAACTGGATAGAATATTTATTGAGAAGATGGTGGTAGGCTGCCTTCTTGAACACCATTTCAGTGGCATTGCTAGGCCTTTCAGACCTTTGAGGGGAAAGTGAGGTCTGCAGATGCTGGAGATCAGAGCTGGAAATGTGTTGCTGGAAAAGCGCAGCAGGTCAGGCAGCATCCAGGGAACAGGAGAATCGACGTTTCGGGCATAAGCCCTTCTTCAGAAAAATAAACCCTGAAGAAGGGCTTATGCCCGAAACGTCGATTCTCCTGTTCCCTGGATGCTGCCTGACCTGCTGCGCTTTTCCAGCAACACATTTCCAGCTCTTTCAGACCTTTGGTCATCTCAACCTGAGAAGTAGCTTTGTTCCTCTTCACTGACGCTGCCCAACCTTCTTATCATCTCCAAGAAATGTTGGTGTTACTTCAGCACTGACAAGATTTTGCTTTTGAGAGGGTCAGTCACTTTGGTGGGGGAGTCACATATGGGCCACACTAGGCAAGAATGGCAAGTTTTCTTCCCTAAAAGATTAAAGGCCCAGGAGAGAGTGGGTTGAATTGGATGGTTCATGTGGAGAATAGATCAGCAGGAGTAAGACGACCTGAATTGGCTCATAATATTGTAATATTCTAGTATTCTTGGAGACTTGTACGAATCCCCTTCATCAAAGAGAAATGTTGTTGATGAGAAAAGATTTTTTGAACTGGAGAAACTTTCTCATTGCAAGAGGAAGTCTACACTGATGCAATTTTCTGCCTGCAAAACATCATAAATATGTCTTTGTCTTGTTTGTCCCTAACCCCTGCAGAGATTGAAAAGACAGTCAGTTAAAAACAAGAATGACAAAGTCTACCCAACGGGTTACGCAGAGAAGCAAGAAAACGTCAAGAAAAATCGTTACAAAGATATTGTACCCTGTAAGTCAAAGTTTTCCATTTCAAATCTTCCAATCCTTTTCAGAGAACACTATCATCCTCCAGGACTTTTCCATTCTTAACTTATGTTCAACTTTTTTGCTTAATTAATACTGAGCATCTTAATTCAATATCAAGAAAGACAAATTACTGCATTTTCAGGGTATCATAGGATATTTACTGACACAAAATTGGGATAAATTTGAAGCATTTAATTTGAAGCTAAATATTCCTAAGGAGTTTTATACCATTTTTAACTGTATCTAGAAATTGATGAAGGTGTATCAGGATTTAATGATGTTTTGGTACAGGGACCTGTGCAAGTTGTTGCTACTTTTTCTTCACATTTGACAGGATTAGGCAGAGAGTTAACTATTAAAGATCTGAAAAATGAACATAACATTCCTCAAACATGCACACTTTTGGTTTTAATGGAATTAGAACTAAGGAAGGAGATTGAGACTGTGTTTAATGATGCTGTCTGCCTCTATTTTGTAATGTTCCTATATTAACCCAAGCTGGACAGGCTTCAGGAAAGTGAGGAGGAAAAGGAGGTTCAAAAAGGTCAAACCTATGAGGGGTGTGACTTTACAGAATGGCTGGAGGGGCAGGAGGAGCAGGGATGTTACCTCCAAATCCAACAGACTCGCCTGGGACCTACCTCTACTTCCCTGGTCTTCATATATATTTGAGCTTTAATGTAATAAAGTTTGCCCCAAACTATACTTGCTTCTGCTCATCTTGCCTGATTACTAATCTCCTGACCAATCATTGAGAAACACCCAGCACTGATTCCCATGATTGTCAATCACCTCATTCACATGCTCACACACTCACTCACTGAACCGCCATGATTGTGGGCATGCTCGCCGAGCTGGGAAGTTGATCTGCAAATGTTTCGTCCCCTGTCTAAGTGACATCTTCAGTGCTTTGGAGCCTCCTGTGGAGTGCTGCTGTACTGTGTCTTCTGGGATTTATTTGGTTCTGTTCCTGCTGCTTCTGGTTGCTGGTTCCTG
Organism: Chiloscyllium plagiosum; assembly: GCF_004010195.1. NCBI lineage: Eukaryota > Metazoa > Chordata > Chondrichthyes > Orectolobiformes > Hemiscylliidae > Chiloscyllium > Chiloscyllium plagiosum. Next base: position 2,425,687 of record NC_057735.1, read on the forward strand.
TTGATCATTGCAGTGCCCGGTATATCGGGTCTAAGTCAACGTGTTTGTTGATGGAGTCTGTGGATGAGTGCCGTGCCTCTAGAAATTCTCTGGCTGTCCTCTGTTTGGCTTGTCCTATGATCGTTGTGTTGTCCCAGTCAAATTTGTGGTCCTTGTCATTTGTATGTGTGGCTACGAGGGACAGCAGGTCGTGGCGTTTAGTGGCTAGTTGGTGTTTGTGAATGCGAATTGCTAGTTGAATGTATATTTATCCTATATTGTGTTATATAGAACCACCATCTACCTTGCAGATCCCTGAGCTCCTACAATCTCTCCCCAACAACTGCAAACCTTAGACTTCCCATGCCCTCCCTATTACCCCCTACTGTGTTTAAAAGAGCAACAGCATGGTGTGGAATTACAGGAACACAATAAAATACCGATGCCATGACTGCAACTAACACTCAACATAAAGTTGTGAATGTTTCTGGACTTGAATTGCATCAGTTGACATTTTCCATCACTCACTACTTGTCAAGAATCTGATGAATCTGTGACCTCTGATTCATTAGATTCCAACATAGATTTGATCTTAAACAGAATCCATTCTACAACTAAAATACCAGAGAATATAACACATCAGTGAGTATATATTGTGGTTGAGCCTTTTCTTTTCTTAAATGATGGAAATAATTATCATGACCATATTTAGAATCCAGTGTACAGTTCTGGTCACAAAATTGTAAAAATTATAGCAGCTGTCAAATGTTTGTGGCAGAGAACAACTGGAGAACAGCTGAATGAATAAGTTTAGAGGTTCTGAGGAAAAGGTATATAAACTGGACATGTTCACACTGAAAAAGAGATTATTTGTTTGGAGGCTGAATAATTGCTATTTTTAAGATTCTAAAGGGACTAGATCTCATTGACCATGTGCCTTTCACCTTGTCTGGAACATTAGAACAGGAAAACATTGTACCTGAAGGGGTTAAATTTTGAAGTAATTTGCAGAAGCTTTATTCCAGCCAGTGAGCAGTCAATCAGTGGATCTGGGAGATGGTGCACCAATTAGTATGGACTCGTTTAGATACACATTACAGAAATTTATTTCAGGAAAAAAAAACTTTGAGTTGAAGTATTGGATGAATTTGATGAATGATTTGCAGTGAATGTAACATAGAGTCATAGAGATGTACAGCATGGAAACGTACTCTTTGGTCCAACTTGTCCAAGATGACCAGATATCCTAAATTAATCTAGTCCCATGTGCCAGCATTTGGCCCGTATCCCTCTCAGCGTTCCGATTCATATACCCATTCAATGCCTTTTAAATGTTGTAATTGTACCAGCCTCCACCACTTCCTCTGGCAGCTCATTCCATACACTCACCACCCTCTGCATGAAAACATTGCTCTTTAGGTCCCTTTTAAATCTTTCCCATCTCACCTTAAATCTACACCGTCTAGTTTTGGACTTCACTACCCTGTGTAAAAGACTTTGGCTTTTCACCCGATCTATGCCCCTCATGTTTATATAAACATTAATAAGGTAACCCCTCAACGTCTGACATTCCAGGGAAAACTGCCCCAGCCTATCCAGCCTCTCCCTATAGCTCAAACCCTCCAGCCTTGGCAACATCCTTGTAAATCCTTTCTGAACCCTTTCAAGTTTCACAACATCGATCCTATATCAGGGAGACAGGAATTGCATGCAATATTCCAAAAGTGGAATAAACAACATCCTGTACAGTCATAACATGACCTCCCAACTCCTATACTCAATGCACTGACCAATAAAGGCAAGCATACTAAATGCCTTCTTCACTATCCTCACTACCTGTGACTCTACTTTCACCAAACTATGTACTTGCACTCCAAGGTCTCTGTTCAGCAACACTCCCTAGGTCCTTACCCCAGGACCTTTACTGGGATGAACTAGAAAATGGAAACCCATCCTTAATTATCCAGCCATTCTTATGTTCCAGTGACAGTGCAGTGAAAAGTCCTGGGAGCAACTTGTAAAAGACTCAGTTCTGTTGGAACCTGTCCATCAGACTCCAAATGGGAATTTCTTGTGAGCTGCCTGTTCCACTATCACTTCTACCTTTACAGCCCCCCGGAGATGAATATGTCCCATTTGAAGGACTTTTAACTGTCGAATAATCTATTTCATGAGAACCTGAGTATGTTGGCATTGGTTCACTGACTTCTAAGTTTCTGAAATTACCAAGTTGATGGAAACTACAGACACCTCTGGGTCAAATAAGTAGCTTAGCTCCTTTTAGCTCAATGGGCAGAACAAGGAAATGGAAAATGTGTGCTGGGTGTGTACGTGTAATTTGCATTTTGTTTTTCAGTTGATCACAGCCGAGTGCAGCTGTCACTGATCATTTCCGACAGTGATTCTGATTATATCAATGCCAATTTCATCAAGGTACGCACTTTTAAAATGGAAATGTTGTGACAGTTATTAAAAAAAAAGGCAGTGCATTTCAGTTGAAACCATCCCCACCGTTGAGTTAATTGTGGAGTGGGGAAAATGTGTTAGTCACTGATGGGTCAAATTAATAGAAGCTGTGATTTTCCTTTTGATAGCAGAGAAGGTAAAGAGGAGATTTGACTAAGGCATTCAAAATCCTGAACTACTTTGACAGAGTAAATAAGGAAAACTGTTTTCAGTGGCTGAAAGGTCAGTAACTATCAGATCGCTTAAATGGGAGAACCAGTGATGACTTGGGGAAATATTCTCTTACTCAGGAAGCTGCTGTGATTAGCTGAAGAAGGGGTAATGGTAAAAAATGCATCAGTAACTTTCAAAATAGTATTGGCTAAAATTTAAAGGGAAACTTTTTGCAGAGCTATGGGTAAAAGAGCAGGAGAGTGGCCCTATGTGGACACCTCTAACGAAGAGCTGGCATAGTCATGATAGACTGAATGGCCTCATTCTCTGATGTATCATTCCCTGATTTTGTGAATTACAGCAAAGCATTAGAGCCAATAATTAGAAATAAGGAAACAGTTGAAATTGGAAACAATGCTGCAGGCAGGACAGGATTAGCAGTTAAATATCACAGACTTTAATGTATTTAGAAATTATATAGAAGGAAGGCACCATGGGGTAACTATTATTTAAAAATAATGTTCAGCAAGAAAGGACTTAACTAGACATAGAGACAGACATCCAAATGAATTGAGGGAATGGTTCGGAAGTGACGAATCACTCTGTAAAACATCAGACATGAGAAAGAATATGGAGGGAGAATTATTTAAATACATGGGAAAAAAATCATAGTCATGGGAGGTTTCAACTAAATAAACTGATGGAGAGAGGGAGTGGCATGGGAGAAAAGGATGGAGATTTTATTTTGTGCACAAGACTTGCTTTCTGAGCCATTATGTAAGAATAAGCATTGCTAATCGTGGAAAAGAAATGAGAGCAGGTAAGAGAGGGCGAACATCTGGTAATAATGATTACATTACAAGAATTAAGACAAAGAAAGATAAGATAGTCCTAAACTCAAAGTGATAGACTGGAATATTAATCAGCTATGTGAGAACAAGAATGGGGCTAAGGAGCATAAACTGGAGAAAAGTTTAAGAAATAAAGTAGTAAACAGCTTGCAGGATTAAAGGAGATGCTGATAGATATGAACATTATCATATCTGATAATGAAGAATTCTCTCAGTATTACATTAAAGATTTTCTCCAGAGTCATGCATACCTGCTCAAGTCCTGGAAAGAGGCTAAAACTCTCAATCTTCTAAATCCAAGGAACAGATGGGGCTGGCTGAGCCAAGTTATTATTGAACCTTACCACTTAAAAACTAACCGAAAGCAAAGAGTGGGGATAAATGGGTGATTTTCTGGTTGCAGATAAGTGACTAATGGTGTGCCTCAGTGTTGGGACCACAACTGTTAATAATCAATAATGATTTGGAGTTGGAGACCAAGTGTGGTGGATCAAAATTCACCAAGATGAGTAACCGAGCAAAACATGAAGAGGACACTGAAAGTCTGCAGAGGGATATATCAAGGTTAAGTGAGAGGGCAAGGGACTGGTAAATGGAGTACAATATTGGTAAATGTGATGTCGTCCATTTTGGTTAGTATAGCAGCAAAATGGACTATTATTTAAATGGTGATAAATTGCAGCATGCTGCTGTGCAGAGGGACCTGGGTGTTTTGTTCATAAATCACAAAAAGTTGGTTTGCAGGTGCAGTAGGTAATTACAAATGCAAATGGAATATTGTCCTTCATTGCTACAGGGATGGAGTTATGCTGCAACTATACAGGGAGCTGGTGAGGCCACGCCTGGAGTACTGTGTACAGTTTTCATCTCCTTACTTGAGAAAGGATGTACTGGCTCTGGAGGGGGTGCAGAGGAGGTTCACAGGGTTGATTCTGGAATGGAGAAGGTTGCCTTATGAGGAAAGATTGAGTAGACTGGGACTATACTCATTGGAATTTAAAAGAATGAGGGACATCTTATAGAAACATATAAAATGATGAAGGGAATAGATAAGATAGAAGCAGGGAGGTTGTTTCCACTGGCAGGTGAAACTAGAACTAGAGGGCGCAGTCTCAAATTAAGGGGAGCAGATTTTGGACAGAGTTGAGGAAGATCTTCTTCACCCAAAGGGGTGTGAATCTGTGGAATTCCCTGCCCAGAGAAGCTGTTGAGGCTACCCTGTTGAATCTTTGATAGATTTTTGAACAGTAAAGGAATTAAGGGATACAGTGAGTGGGTAAGTGGAGCTGAGTCCATGAAAAGATCAGTCGTGATCTTATTGAATGGCTGGGCAGGCTCGAAGGGCCAAATGGCCTACTCCTGCTACTGGTTCTTATGCTCTTATGTCACAAACCTGAGACCAGTTCAATACATCTCAAAACATATATCTGATAAAATATGCACTTTTATTTGACATTATATTTTGTGATTTGCATCACATTTGATAGAGTATATTTTTTCAATAATTACTTTACACTGGGTGGCATTTATAAATGGTTTTATTTCTAAGGGAGTGTATGGACCCAAAGCTTATATAGCAACACAAGGTCCTTTGCCCCATACAGTGATGGACTTCTGGAGGATGCTGTGGGAATATAATGTCCTGGTAAGTTATGTTTAAGATATATGCCCTCTGAAAATTGTGCAAAATATCGCCATTAAACAATATTGCAATTGCCAACAAAATCAAAACTCTGCAGATGGTGGAAATTAGAATAAAGGGTGAAATATTTGGAAAAATTCAAAAGGTCACTGTGAAGAGGCAAAATTTAAAGTTTCATGTGAACTGAAATGGTTAGGGGCCTGAAAGGTCTTAGTTAAGTGTTAACTTTTGCTTTGTGATTCGCACCAAGGTTAGCACCAAGTCTAAATGTTCAGAGAGCCAGTACAGACACAATGGGCTGAATGGCCTCCTCTTGAGCCATAACAATCCTGTGATTCTTGCTTTTGAGGATTTTTAAAAGATTGTTAATTCTCCAGCAAGGTTAACATTGATTTCCCTTGTCCGTGATTTCCCTTTCCCAGTTGCCCTAATTTGATTCAACAAATTGCGTTACTGGCCCATTTGAATGCGTACTTAAGGGTGTTCACATAGATCTGCAGTCAGGTAGGTATCCTTTCCTAAAAGATATTAGGGAACCATTCGAGGTGACTTGCCATATTCTGACAGGCTCTTATTTGCTTTTACTCATTTTTTTTAATATTGAGGTTTTTAAAAACTCAATTCAAATTCAATATAGTGGGATTTGAATTCATGTAGTCTGGATTATTAATTCAGCAATTGCCTTAATTAAAGGATTGCAGAACAATGGGATAGGAACTGGTAGAGTTGGACTCTTTTTTTTTAGAAAATTAATTCATAGGATGAGGCTAAGCCAGCATTTATTATCCATTAGGGACTGCCCGCAGAGCAGCTGAGAGTCAACCACATAGCTCTGGGTCTGGAGTTACATGTAGACCAGACCAGGTAAGGATGGCAGTTTCCTTCCATATCAACATTAATGAACCAGATTTTTTTTCCTGACAATTGATTCATGGTCATCAATAGACTCTTAATTCTAGATTTTTATTGAATTCAAATTCCACCATCTGCCGTGGCAGGGTTTGAACCTAAGTCCCCAGAACATTCCCTTGGTCTCTGACTAACAGTTCAGTGATAATATCACTGGGTCATTGCCTCCCCTTCCTCCTGGACAATGTTTTTTCAAAGAGCAGGCTCTGGTGTGTTAGCCCAACTGTCCCCTTTCTGTTCTAGATGATTCTATAATTCTTGTATAATCACCACATTATTATGCTCCCACATGACTGAGTGTACTGGTCTGTGGTCTGATCACAAAGCCGAGAATCTGTGCAAACCTCATAAAATGGGATCCAAACCTTGCTAGGACATTAGCTGGTGTCCATGGAATGGTTTGTTGTGTTGTGAAGTAGCATTTTGAGGAACCATGGAAAATGAAAGAATTTTGCTGACTTATGTATAAATCCTGGAAGCTTTGCAAAATGAGACTGAACGGGGGTCTTTGTGTGGTTGAGAAATGATTGTTAGAGCAAGATCCTCCAACCACAGTGTCAAATGATCAATTCATGTCAAAAAATAATGTAAGTTACTAGGCAGTTTGCAGGAACTGCGCAGTGGGTAATCAAAGGGGAATTCTTCACTGGTAGTTTTTGTAGCATGGTTTACTGCTTATTACATAAGCCTTAATGTAAGGTTAATATTTGCAGAACTACAGATATAACTGGTTTCATTAAAAAAGACAATAAATATGCTGAATGTTCAAGGCATGAACCTATCAGAAACCTCTTGCCAAACCTGGTGGCAGCCAATTCCACAGCTTCCCTATTCTCCATTCTGTGCAGCTTCCACATTCTGGGTTCCTGATTTTAAAAACTGGAAATATGAAGAATCATTTGATTCTTTCCCAACACTGAGCTGTTAATTCACAGTCAGAGTCACCATTCAGTGTCCTCTTGTGGAAGTTTCAGCCCTCAAATTACCTTTAGACGATCTGGAGATGAAGTACAGCTTGAGAAAAATGGAACATGAAGCAGTCAGGTTGTCACAAGAACCCACGTATAATCAGTAACATCCTTCAGGGAAGGAAAGCTGTCAGCCTTACTTGATCTAGACCTGTATGTGACTTCCCACACCAACACAGTTGAGTCTTAACCACCTTCTGACATGGTCTAGTAAAAGCAAGGACTGCAGATGCTGGAAAACAGAGTCTAGATTAGAGTGGTGCTGGAAAAGCACAGCAGGTCAGGCAGCATCTGAGGAGCAGGGAAATCGATGTTTCAGGCAAAAGCCCTTCATCATGGTCTAGTAAACCACTGAGTTGTAACAAATCTTTATCAGTGAGTCAGAAAGAAAGAAGCTCAACATCACCACATCAGGGTAGGCAAGGGTGGGCACTAGTCAGTGTACAGATGCCAGCATTGCCAGTGATGCCCACATCCCACAATCCAATAACATAAATAGAATGCTTCTCTTTTTCAAACTTTGCTTAGCAGAACTTTTTATATACAAAGGGTGCTGGATGTTTGGAACCCTCTTCCGCAAACAGCAATTGATGTTAGTTCAGCTGTTAGTTTTAAATGTGAGATGGATATATTTTTGTTCAGCAAAGGTATTAAGGGACATTGGCAAAGACAGGTATATGGAGTTAGGCTACAGATTAGCCATGATCTCATTGAATGGTGGAACAGGCTGGAGAGGCTGATGGCCTACTCCTGTTCCTGTGTTCATGTGTACTTTCCATTTTTGCAGGAAAATGTTGACAGTAAAATGAAATTAATAACATTACTGGCAAACAGTCAGCAGGTGGTCTCAGAGATGCCGGTGTCACTGCCCCTTGTTACGAGTAGGTATGAGTTGAAGACTCAGGAACTTCCTGTCCAAGTTTGTCTGCCGAGGTACTGGGTCACCAGTGGCCTCCATCTTCCATGATTGAACCCAAAGCCTTGGGTGATTGTGTGGTACAGGCAGCTGGGCACTGGATCTTTTACGCCTGGTTCAATCAGTTAGATGTTAGTTTCTCACTTGTTGGACCCAGTCCAATCCAGTCAGCCAATGGGACACTTCAATGCAGAACTCAGGATGTGCTGCATTGTCAGACGTGCTGTCTTCTATTTGGGATGTAAACCGAAGCCCCCTCTGAGCTATGAATTGAATGGAAAGATCCCATGGTATAGATTCAGAGAAGAACAGGGGAATTCTCCCTGGAGTCATGGTCAATAATTAAATCTCAATCAAAGTCACTGAAACAGATTACCTGGCCATAATTACATTGCTGTTTCTAGGACCCTGCTGTTCACATGTTGGCTGTCATATTTCCTACATTACAGCAATAATTACACTTTAACACTATTTCATTGGCTAAAAAGACCTTTGGAATGTCCTGGGAACATAAAAAGTGTTAAAGAAATGCAAAAATCTTTCTTTTCTTTCTTAATGCCTGACAGAGTCTATTCGTTTTCCATATCATGATTAAAATTACCTTCCTATTTGTCCCAACAATATCAATGAATGTTACACTTTCTCCAAGAGCTGCTTCACATCGTTGCCCTATGCTGTTTTCTTTGATGCCGATCATGATGTTAACTATGGAATGGGAACCATAGCTATGGAATGAAATAGCAGTAAAATTTGTCTCTGGCACCATCCTGAACACTGTGACCACCATGATCCAATTGAGTAGAGTCTAGCTCAACACTAATAGGTTTAGTGCCATTGAAACAAGAAGAGGCTATTCAGCCCATTCAGTCTGTTCGAACTCAGAACCTAGAAGTTACCCACTCTTCAATCCCATTCTAAGTTTGGCTGCACATATGCACTTCACAGGTTGGCCATCTGTTCCCACAGCCTTTTACTCTCTGGATTGATAAACCATTTTATTAGAGGAAAATATAAACTTGTTTTTATTGGGCTCCATTATAATGGAGTCTTCATGTTCTGTTTAACTCTGAGCCTTGCATAAGGTGTTATTTCTTAATCTAATCCCAGGAAACTCCCACCCACTGAATAGTTTGTGTCTTGTAAACTCATCCAATATTAAATATTCACACTTTGTCATCCCCTTCCCCTAAACCTCCATTAGCCACCCAGCTTCCAGTGCATCAATTCCCCTTCCACCAAACTCCCAATCTTTAATCCAATTCTCCCTCCGCTTTCCTGACTTGAATTCTCTCCACAATTCTCCTCTCCTTCCCCCATGCCACCCACCATGGTCTTCGGCTATTATGACTCCACACTCAGCAATAATGATCTTTCCAAATCCATTTCCCTAAATCCCAAAATCCCAAGCATTCTCAGACCTTCAGATCTCCAAAATATATCTCCCCATTTCCCCATCATTCTCCTCTGAAGAATATTTTTCTCCCTTTAAATGTTGTCATTAAAAAGTTCTTTCTTCATGTAAATGTAATTCATTATAGGCTGTTTTTGACTGTTTAAAGACTGGAGTTCAATAGCAGAAACAATCTCACTGTGTTGGTTTTTCCCTTGTTCTATCAGGTCATAGTTATGGCGTGTCGTGTGTTTGAGATGGGGCGGGTAAGTTGTCATTGTCTCCACCTTTTATGCTTTCAATCTTTTGAAGAATTTAGAAAACAAAATGTGTATTGTTAAAGGAAATGACACTGGTATAAATAAATTATTTTCACCTGTTTGGGGACCTGTAACCCACGGAAAAAAATTAAAATGATAAAGAAAAGGTTAGGGGGTGATCGTGGCCAATTTATTTTACACAACAAATTGTTGTGATCTGGAAGGGCAGTGGAAGCATATACAGTTGTAGCTTTTGTACATAATTGTAAGAAAGGGATAAATACATGAAAAGATAAAAGAAAAATGCAGTTCAATGAGAAAAGAGCAGGAGAGTGGGATGAATTTGATGGTTTTTCAAAAAGCCAATACAAGCAAAATGAACCCTTTCTGTCCTTCTCTGATTGATGTCTGTCTTTACTTTTTAGAAAAAGTGTGAGCAATACTGGACAGACATGGGGGAGGAGCCATATCGCTGTGGTCCTTTCTGTGTTACCTGTGTGAGTATTTTAATTGTGGGTGAACTCACTTATCTCTGAGTGGAGTGAATCAGCTCCCTAACCCAGGTCCTTATTTCTAACATGCTTGTCAAATTTGTTTAGCTTGCAACCAAGTAAACAACTGGGAAGGAAACTAGTATATCAGTCTTTATTGCAAGAAGTTTAAGGTATAAAAGTAAGGAAGACTTGATCCAGTTATCTAAGGCTTTGATGAGACATCACCTGAAATGCCTGTCTACATTTCTGGGCTCTTTACCCAAGAAAGGATGTAGTTGTCTTCAAGCAAATGCAAAAAAATCTAATGGGATTGATTCCTGGGATAAGAGGATTATCACATGAGCAGATACTGAGGAGAATGAACCTACTTTCCCTGGAGTTGAGAAGAATTGGAGCTGATCTCATTGAAGTACATAATTGTGAGAGGGTTTGGTAGGCTAGATAGTGAGATGCTATTGTGGACTGAGATGAGCAGACACTTCTTTGATTAGAGAGTTGAGTCTTTTAGAATTCTCTACCCTGGATAGGACATCCAGTTCGTGAAAAAGCAACACAATTGTCCATTACATTTCAGACAATGCACTCCAAACCTTCAAGAATGAAATGCAAAAAGGAAGCCTGTCCTTTCATAATGAGCTTTATATTCACTGTTCAATTCTCAAATTTGATTGGACGCAGTCCTGAGTTGCATCGACTATTAGAATTTTAGAATGTTTGAATTTTAAAAAGGGAATTGGATGTACAAGGCTATGAGGATGACTATGTCCGTTGGTATGGATTAGTTGAACTTTCAAAGAGCCAGCACAGCTATAACTGATTGGCCTATTCTGATGTAAAATTCTATGATTGTAGCACCCCCATTTCTAACTTGAACTTGGGAACTTCCTTGACTGTGTGAATTAACTACCAACTAGATTAAACTCAGTGTGCTGGCAAAAGAGGTTAGTTATACAGTTTGATATATTCACCTATTGACATGCAGAGTTCCAAAGGAGCCACTGGTCTTCAGTTCATTGTTGAGTTTGGGCAGATTGTGGACAAGGCCCTGTGGGTAGCTAGTGTATGAGATCCACCTTATCTTGCTTCCCAATCAGATAATATTAAATGAATGTGTTATAGCCCTGTCATAGAGCATGTTATTATGGCTCACTCAGTTTTTAATCTCTTCCTGATTCTCCAGGAAGAAGAGAAGACCAAACCAGAATATGTCATTAGAACATTGAAAGTTCAGTTTCAAAATGTAAGTATGGCTTTAGAGGAATTGCAGTCAAATATTAATCTTGATAAACACACACAGTAATAACTCACAATCTGACATTATTAACTCTTAAACTGCTGTCTTTTTGGGAAAACCAATTTCTCATCCATTTATTCACGACATGTAATGGAACTTTGATATGGTCACTAATACTATAATGAGAAATATACCGAACTAACATGATAGGTTCAGCAAGAAAATAAAACATGTAGTACAAAAAATATAAAACACATTAATTTCCCTCTGGTGAGTTCCTTTTATTACTTTACCTTACCTCCTGATTTTCCTTTTTTCTCTCTCCATCTGGTTTCTACCTTCTTGTATCAGTCTCTTGAATCCTGACTCTCATCTCTCTACACCCCACCACTCACACCCCCCTCACATTCCCACCACTCTTATTTCCCTCCTACCCTAACTCTTTCTCTATTCAGCTCCCTCCCCATATGCTTTCCTCTGCCCATCTTGTCTCTGTCTCCTGTGGCCTAATCCTATCTTCCAGCTCTTAGAGCATGACCCAGTAAGTTCCCACACCTCCAGAGCTCACCTAAACATTGTTTCAATGTGATGAGGGTTTCTGTTTCGATCATCCTTTCAGGCAGTGAGTTCCAGAACTCCAACACCCTCTGCATGGAAAAAAATGACTCCTCAGCTCCTCACTTATCCTTAATCTCCATGCCCTGGCTCCTAACCATTCAAGAGAGAGACATCCTTACTGACCTCTCTATCTAGGCTCATCATAGTTTTAAATCTACCATTCTTACCTGATCTGTCCCATATGTGACTCCAAGCCCACAGCAATATGAATGTCTTTGTACTACCTAGCAAGCTACTCAGTTGCACAAGGCTGGTCAACAAAAAGAAGGGCTTATGCCCGAAACATCGATTCTCCTGTTCCCTGGATGCTGCCTGACCTGCTGCGCTTTTCCAGCAACACATTTTCAGCAAATGTTAGCAATAGCCATGATGCTCACATTCTTCAAAGAATAAGAGTTATGCAGTAATTCATTAGGTATGTAACTTTAGCTTATATTTTTCTCATTACAGTATGATCCCTTTCATTGATGCTCCCAGTGCTTTTGTTATCTTTCCCGCATTAATTATACTTCTTTGCAGTATGGCCTTTGGACTGATGGAATCCAAACCATTGGCCAACATTCATCTGTGCTGTATGTAATATTTTTGATTAAAATTAGTGCCGGTGTCTAAAATGGTGGAGAACTTAGCCTATGGTCTGTCCGTGAATTCAATTGGAAAAGCTTCATAACTTGGTGTTGTTTGTTCCTGACCCAGATCTATCGGACTGTGTACCAGCTTCACTATATCAACTGGCCAGATCATGACATTCCATCTTCAATCGACCCTATCTTGGAATTGATCAAGGACATGAGGAGTTATCAACCACACGATGACAATCCCATCTGTATCCACTGCAGGTAACACACCAAATTCCAAACAGCGGGAAGGAATGACTGACAGATCACAATAAATGCACAGTTTTAGGTTCAGCTTCAAGCCCATTGTTCCCCTCTAATATCTTGTGACTTGTCAAAGGGGAAAAACCCAGCAGTGAGAAATATTCCCTTGGTAATCATTCTTTTTCCACTGTTGTGATTACACAACCTGACGAGAAAAATACTTGTGGTTTTATTGCCCTATGTTGGCTAACTAGCCATAAACACTTCTCATAAATACAGTACTTGGTATGAAGGAAGCCCAAATGGTTTGAAAAATAGCATCCTAATCTTAATTCTGATTCCATGAGTTTATTGTCCTAATTTAATCCCAAACTTCATCTTTCCCCATCCAATGTTTTATTGCCTGTCCGTATTTTCTCTTCTAAGGGTGGTGGCTTGCTTTCCTGTTGCTATAGTCCGTGTTGCGTAGGGAGGGAATTCCACGATTTTGACTGAAGAAAGAGTGTTAGATTTCCAAGTCAGTACCATGTGTAATCCCTGGTGGTGTTGCCATATGCATCCATCCCTTGGTCTCATTGTTCAAGGCAATGGGATGGAGCAGGCAGTGTGTTTATATTAGGAGATAGAATATCTATCTCCTCAATACCCCATACATCAACCAAGCTTCAGGATGGGAATGAGATGTTTATTGCAGGCAAGCAAAGGCTTCCTTAATATGAAAATCAGCACAAATTGAGTTCCAGATCCTCTCTAATATAAAATGGTGAGACAGTCACTGTGTATTGAACAGATCACAGGAAACCCGCAATGAACAGGATGGTGGCTGGGGGAGTAAAGTAAGTTTTGATATAAGTTCCTCCAGACCTCTAATTTCTTCCTATTTCACATTTCCCTGCCTTTCTCACCAACCCCTGAATCTCCTCCCCATTGGATGACTTCCTTGACCAAGGCTAACATTCCTGCAGAGTTGGGTAATCGGTCAGTCTCCCTAACCTGCTGAAAGTAGCTCATTGGCCACAATCAAAACTAACAAAACTGACAGCAAGCCAAACCAACGCTGAAATTAGCAGGTGGCCTGCTTTACGGCAATGAGTTGCCGCTGGTTAGAGCTTTCCCTTCCTAAGCCGGGAAATCCTCTCCTTCACTGAGAGGAGCAATGCAGGGTGTCATGGATGAAAGGATTGCCTTGTTTTCTTTGACATCATCTTCTACAATGTCTCTCTCTCTTATAGTGCTGGCTGTGGAAGGACCGGTGTGATCTGTGCCATTGATTATACCTGGAAGCTGCTGAAGGATGGGGTAATGTTATCTGAATATCCGATTTGCATATATGAAGCTCATTTGAGAACATCTTTGCATCACAACAGGGAACTGAGAGATCTAAAAACACATTCAGCTAAAATATCTCACTGGCAGTTTATTGAAGCTGTAAAATGTTTGAAGTGAATGCATTTATTAAAAGAATGGCTTAAGAACTATTTGAGAAACACAAGCATATTTCTGATCCACGGCAATGTGGTTGATTCATAATTATCCTCAGAGCAATTGTAGATGGGCAATAAATGCTGGCTTATCCAACAATGCTCACATCCCATGTGAAAGTGAAAAGGTTAATGCAACAAGATAGGGCATGTGGAGTTACAGGTGATATATCAGTTTGGATACAGGATTAAATGGGGCAAGCTGTGACTAGTAACTATTTACAACCCATCTTAATGACTAAGCCTCCTCAAATTTGGGGTTAGGGCCCCAAGTGGGGTCACAAGCTGATATTTTTGGGTTTGCAAATGGTTACTGTGGAGTGCTGACTGAGCTATACCAGCTGTGCTCTAACAAGCTACCACTCTCTTAGCTCTCACTGACGAGTCATGCCTATCTTCAACCTTCAAAATGGGGTCACAGTGGGTGAAGGTTTGGGAAATACTCACTTAGGCCAAGGGACATAGGATAACAAATGCAGGTTGGCTGATGACACAAAGCTAGAATGCACTGTGTTGAGGCCACAAACAGGCTCAGTGAGTGGGCAGATGGAATACAATGCGGGGAAGTGTGAAGTTCTTCATTTTGATTGTAAAAATAGAAAAGTAGAACATTTTGTAAAAGGTGTGAAACTTGGAAATGTTGATGTACTCTTATGAGGAACATAAAACGTCAGCATGCTGGTAGACCCAGCAATGAAGAATGCAAGTTACATGTTGGCCTTTATTACAAGGAGATTAAGTCCAAGAATAACATTTCTTGCTACAATTGTGCAGGGCTTTGATGAGACCACACAATGAATGCTATGTGTGGTTTTGGTCTCCATGTTTAAGGAAGGATACATGTATACTGGAGGCTCACTAGATTGATCCTTGGGATCAAGTTGCTCTATGATGAGAAACTGAGTAAATTGGGTCTTTATTCTCTGATGTTTAGAAGAATGAGTGGGCGATTTCATTGAAATATACAAAATTCGGAAGGGTTGAAAAGTGTGTTGCTGGAAAAGCACAGCAGGTCAGGCAGCATCCAAGGAGCAGAAGAGTCGATGTTTCGAGCATAAGCCCTTCATCAGGAATGTGGGGAGTCGACAACGAAAGGTTGTTTCCTCTGAACTCGATTATGTAGAACAAGGGGGGGGGGGCACAGTCCCAAGATAAAGGGCTGATCATTTAGGACTGAGATGAGGAGAAATGTCTTCACTCAAAACATGGTGAATCTTTGGAATTCTCTACCCCACAGTGTCGTAAATGTTCCATCATTGAGCATATCTGAGGCTGAAGTAGACCAATTTTTGGTCTCTATAGGAGTCAAAGAATATAGGTACTGGGCACTAAAGTGAAGTGAAAGCCCATGGTGATTTTGAATGGCAGAGTTTATTTGATGAGCCATATAGTATTCTCAGAATCACAGAGTTATGACAAGACAGAATTGGAGCACTTTGGGCCCATTGGGTCTCCATCAGATCTCCAGAAAAGCATATCACTTTATGCCATTCTCCTGTCTTCTCCCTGTAACCCTGCACCCTGCTCCTTTTCAAATTACACTCTAACTCTCTTTTAGATGCATTCATTGAAGCTGCCTCACCAATCCTATACAGTGTATTCCAGACTATAGTCTCTATCTATATGAAAAAATGTTCTCTCGTATCATTTTTGCTTCTTTGACCAATTACATGCAAGTCTGTATCCCCTCACTCTCAATTCTGTCACGATTAATCCAAACAAGGACAGGACTTATACAATGAATGGTAGGGCCCTGGGTGGTGGTATAGAACAGAGAGACCTAGGGTTTCAGGTACATAACTCCTTGAAATTTGCATCACAGTTAAAAAGGGTGATTGAAAAGTCATTTAGCATACTTGTCTTCATTGCTCAAACCTTTGAGTATAGAAGTTGGGACACCATGTTGAGGTTGTACAGGACATTGGTGAGGCGTTTCTGGAGTACTGTGTGCAGTTCAGGTTGCCCTGTTATTGGAACGATATTATTACATTGGAGAGGGCTCAGAAAAGATTTTCCTGGATTTGCTGGAAATGGAGGGTTTGAGATCTATGAGTGGAGACAGCTCCTCTCTCGCTACACCGTATTGGTGATCCTTTATTTGTTATAATTTTGTGGACTTTTTTGGCAGACTACTATAAATTTTGTAAAACAGTTTAGAGTTTATTTCTTACTGATTGGTTTTAGCATGCTCCTGAAATTTTCAGAATCACCAGGATCACAATGATAGTCAGTGTGCACACCCTAGTGTTTACCACAAGCACTATCTAGTTCGATATTATTGCCACTGTAATGGTACATACCAGTGATGGCTAATTTAGTGTAACACTCAATCTCTG
The DNA here is from genome assembly GCF_004010195.1 of Chiloscyllium plagiosum. NCBI lineage: Eukaryota > Metazoa > Chordata > Chondrichthyes > Orectolobiformes > Hemiscylliidae > Chiloscyllium > Chiloscyllium plagiosum. The sequence continues at coordinate 2,442,205 of NC_057735.1, forward strand.
ACTTCCTCAAGACTGGACAGTTGTTGGCTTTGCCTTGATGAATTATTTTTAAAGTCTGTTTGTAGCCAAGCACATATTTGATACTTTTCATAACCAGCTGGAGCTTAGAGTTGTTGGATTTCAAAGACTGTTTTGGGTGGTACAGTGGCTCAGTGGATAGCACTGCTGCCTGACAGCACAACGGACCTAGGTTCAAATTCTCCCTCGGGTGACTGTCTGTGTGGAGTTTGCACATTCTCCCCGTGTCTGTAAGGGTTTCCTCCGGGTGCTCCAGTTGCCTCCCACAGTCCAAAGATGTGCAGGTTAGGTGACCATGCTAAATTGGGATGTGTGGATTAGCCATGTGAAAAATGCTATGTGGAATTAGAGGGATGCTGTGGGAAATCTACAACACACACCAGTTTAGAAGGGGCCTGAGAGAGATTGTCCTCAGAGCCCATGCAAAGTACTAGTCTGTTTGTACAGAAGGACATAAGAAATATGAGTCCCTCAAGCCTGCCTGGCCACTGAACATCATGGCTGATCTGCCCCAGGCTCAACTCCTCTTTTGTGTCAGCTCAGCACAACCATCAACTCCCTGATATTTCACAAATCTTTCTATCCATGTGACAATTATCCTGAACTTGGCTCTTCTCCTTTTGTACTTGTGGCCTCGTGTGATGCTCTAGCAGTTTCCCTTGACATAATGATGCAGGATGACCATTTCACATCTTTGATTCTCTGGAAGATCTCTCCTCTTGACTGTTATAGGCTTAAATGTCCAATGTTTTTCTGACTTCTCATCATAATTCAGAGATGACAGTGAGGATTAGTCTCCCACCCAGTCTCTGAGCACCATTCAGAGGTTGAATTTCTCTTTATCAGGGTTAGAAGTCAGGCTTCTTTTAAGGGTAGACTAGAACAGCTTCAAAGTTCATTACCTGAGAGCAAGTAATGCTGTCACAAAGCTAGTCCCTTTATTTTTCTAAAAGCTGGCTCAAGGAGACTCTGTCCTTGCTTTTTCTCAGAGGGGTAATAAACCAGGCCAGGCTCCGATCAGTCTGGTTTGGTACAGAGATAAAAGGATTTTGAGAGGCCTTTTATTTATATATAAACAGATGAGATTTCAGGCCAAAGTGGTTATGTTTTCAAAGTGACCTGTATAAAGAAAGGGGAGTGGTCAGCTCTCTAGCTGAGCTGAGCAGTTTTAGTTGAGTCTGGAACTGGTTGGGAGTTCAACAAGGAGCTGTGTGGAAACTCTCTCTCTCGCTCTTTCTGCCCTTCAATTTCAACCTGTCAGCATGTGTTCCACTTACTGGTTTTTAAAGGGGGTTTGCTTATTGGGACTGTTGTGTATATTCGGAACAGCATAATAAAGTCTTGTTAGATAGGTTGAGTTCTATAGGGGTTCTTTATGTTTTTGTGTTTCATTATATAATTTTGTGAATAATTCTTTCTGTTTTAAAATCTAGTAATCAACCTAGCTAACTTAATCCGGGTAATTTTAACTGTACACTCACCGAAATAAATTGCAAAGTTATGGTCTGAGCTGCCTGCTTAAGAATGCTTTGAGTGGTCTGGCCTAGTCCAAACCAATGCTCACTGGACTTTGTATTTAAGAGCTGGGTTCTTCACTATATTAAAAAATATACGTATAATCATAGGATGATTTGGGGGAAAATCAGACCCAGGGTCCTTCCTATGATACAGTGGGTAGTGTCCCTATCCCTGATCTGAGAGGCCTGAGTTCAAGTCCCATTTGCTCCAGAGGTGTATAATAACAGCTCTGAATAGGTCGATTACGAAAAATTGGTTAAATTTAATGAAAAAAAAGGTGGCTTCTTTATGAACAGGTCCAGACAGTGAGCTATGGGTGGGTCATCTCTGCCAATTGTCTTCCATGGTTATGTTCATGCCTGGGTGTCCGTGGAGAAGCAGCATCTGGTGTCCATCAATACTCTCGATGCCTTTAGAGAGGTGGGTACTATGTGGGATACCGTGCCTTATCGCCCCCTCCAACTCTCCAACGTTTTGAGTTAGTCACTTCTCTCTTACCCTACCTCCCCCTCACATTTAATGGGCTAGCCGGGTGGGTACTGGTGGTAGTTAAAAGGAAAAGGACCATCAAACGTCACACTGGTGTTGCTGGTGGGAAAGCCATTCAGTTGTGCCTGATAGAAAATAAGAAATAAGGAAAAAAAGTGCTGGGCTCTTTAAAAAAAACAAAAGAACTGCAGATGCTGGAAATCAGAAACAAAAACAGAACTTGCTCGAAAAGCTCAGCTTCTCTGGCAGCATCTGTGGTGAGAAAGCAGAGCTAATATGTGAGACTTCTGAAGCTGGGTTCTTTGCTCTTGCTGGGCTTTGCCTGTTCTGTGAATAACTGGAAACGGGGTGATTTAGTGATGTGGAATATAAATGAAAAGTCCCACTGGGAGAAAGGACATTGAGTTGTCTATAATAATATAGACTGAGATAAAAGAAAGAGAGAAAAAAGAAGCTGGATTCTTAGGGAGCTCTTGAGGTACAATGATAACATCCCTACCACTGAGCCAGAAGGTCCAGATTCAAGTCCCACTTGCTCTAGAGATGTATCACATTCCTGACCAATTGGTTTCAAAGGAAAAGGGCTGGGCTCTTCCTCAGGGTGAGCTTCTGGCAGAGATAGGATCTACATGGGAAAGATAGAAACTGCTATCTCTGAAAGTCTTATTTCTGAAGGAATTATTCCGATAGATAAGAGCTTGTTAAGTATCATTAACTTCATAGAATCCCTACAGCGTGGAAGCAGGTCATTTGGCCCATTGTGTCCACACTGACCATCTGAAGAGCATCCCACCCAGATCTATCCCATCCTGTATCCCTATATTTCTCCATGGCTAGTCCACCTAACCTGCACATAGTTATATATTTATAGAGATGTACAACATGGAAACAGACCCTTCAGTCTAACTCGTCCATGCCGACCAGATATCCTAAATTAATCTAGTCCCATTTGCCAGCACTTGGCCCATATCCCTCCAAATCCATCATATTCCTATACCCATCCACATGCCTTTTAAATGCTGCAATTGTACCAGCCTCCACCACTTCCTCTGGCAGCTCATCCCATACATGCACCTCCCTTTTCATGAAAAAGCTACCCCTTAGGTCCCATTTAAATCTTTTCCCTCTCACCCTAAACCTATGCCCTCTAGTTCTGGACACCCCCACTTCAGGGAAAAGACCTTGTCTATTTATACATCTATGGATGGTGGGGGGGGGACCAGAGCACCCAGAGGAAATCCACACAGACACAGAGGGAATGTGCAAATGTTACATGGACTGTCATTCGAGGCTGGAATCAAACCTAGGTTCATGGCGCTGTGAGGCAGAAGTGCTAACCATTGTGAGCCACTGTGCTGGATCTGGTGAAGAACTTTTTAACCAATTGGTCACAGCCCAATTAACAATGCCTGGACGATGAAATGACATTGACCACAAAAGATAACTCTGTTTCTATCTCCGCAGATACTGTAAGAACTGCTGAGATTTTGCTGCACTTTCTATTTTTATTACATACTGAACTTTTTTATTCAGCACCCACCAGCTTTTGCTATTATAGGAGCTTTCTAATTGATATTTTTCCATTGCAGATAATTCCAGAAAATTTCAGCATTTATGACCTGATTCAAGAAATGAGAACACAAAGACCATCAATTGTACAAACCAAGGTACAGATGAAGTTGTAAATAATGTTGAAGGTGTAGAGAACATGTGGCATTAGCAGCTATCAGATAAGCTAATTCTTTTTGTTGAATCAGAAAGAGATGTAACTTGCATTTCTGTAGTGCCTATCATAGTGCCCCCCCCACCCATAAATATTGTCACTTTCCTACAGACACCTTATAAATACTGTCACACATTTCCTAGAACCCTCTGTGAATACTGCCTTGCTCCCCAGGATTGTCCTGTAAATAATACCATGCTGCCAGAAATTGTCATAAATTAGATTCTACTAAAAGCCAATCATTTGAAAGTGTAAGCAGAACTAACTTTAACATGATGTAGGTTAATTAATTGTCTGTCTCCAGGGCGTAAGCTGTAACTTAGCACAGTTGCTAGAGTAATAGAGCTGTACAGCATGGAAACAGACCTTTCGGTCCAACCCGTCCATGCCGACCAGATATTCCAATCCAATCTAGTCCCACCTGCCAGCACCCGGCCCATATTCCTCCAAACCCTTCCTATTCATATACTCATCCAAATGCCTCTTAAATGTTGCAATTCTACCAGCCTCCACCACATCCTATACACGTTCATTCTATACACGTACTACCCTCTGCGTGAAAAAGTTGCCCCTTAGGTCTCTTTTATATCTTTCTCCTCTCACCCTAAACCTATGTCCTCTAGTTCTGGACTCCCTGACCCCAGGGAAAAGACTTTGTCTATTTATCCTATCCATGCCTCTCATAATTTTGTAAACCTCTATAAGGTCACCCCTCAGCCTCTGACACTCCAGGGAAAACAGCCCCAGCCTGTTCAGCCTCTCCCTGTAGCTCAGATCCTCCAACCCTGGC
>NC_057735.1:2448437-2457586 GCF_004010195.1 Chiloscyllium plagiosum
TCCTCTTTTGAGTCTTAGAGTCATAGAGATGTACAACAAAGAAACAGACCCTGAGGTCCAACTCGTTCATGCCGACCAGATGTCCTAATCTAATCTAGTCCCATTTGCCAGCACTTGCCTCATATCCCTCTAAACCCTTCCTATTCATATACCCATTCAGATGCCTTTTAAATGTTGTAATTGTACCAGCCTCCACCACTTCCTCTGGCAGTTCATTCCATACACACACCACCCTCTGCATGAAAACGTTGCCTCCTAGGTCCCTTTTAAATCTTTCCCCTCTCACCCCAAACCTATGCCCTCTAGTTTTGGAGTTGCCACTGCCGGGTAAAAGACCTTGTCTATTTACCCTATCCATGCTCCTCATGATTTTATGAACTTCAATAAGGTCACCCCTCAGCCTCTAATACTCCAGGGAAAACAGCCCCAGCCTGTTCAGCCTCTCCCTATAGCTCAAACCATCCAACCCTGGAAACATCCTTGGAAATCTTTTCTGAACCCTTTCAAGTTTCACAACATCCTTCATATAGCAAGGAAAGAAGAATTGAATGCAGTAATCCAAAAGTGGCCGAACTAATGTCCTGTACAGCCACAATATGACCTCCCACTGCCTATACTAAATACACTGACCAATAATGGAAATCATGCCAAACGCCGCCTTCACTATCCTGTCGACATGCAGCTCCACTTTCAAGGAACTATGAACCTGCATTCCAAGATCTCTTTATTTGACAACACTCCCAGGATCCTCCCCATTAAGTGTATACATCCTGCACTGATTTGCTTTTCCAAAATGCAGCACCTCACACTTATCTCAGTTAATCTCCATCTGCCACTTCTTGGCCCTTCAGCCCATCTGATCAAGGTCATTTTGTACTCTGAGGTAACCTTCTTCACTGTTCACTACACCATCAATTTTTGTGTCATCTGTCAACTTAATAGCCATTCCTCCTATATTCACATCCAAACCATTTATATAAATGACAAAAAGCAGTGGACCCAGTACAGATCCTTACAGCATACCACTGGTCACAGGCCTCCAGTCTAAAAAGCAACCCTCTACCACGAGCCTTTGTTTCTTACCTTCAAGCCAATTTTGTATCCAAATGGCTAGCTCTCCCAGTATGCCATGGGATCTAACCTTGCTAACCAGTCTACCATGCAGAAGCTTGTTGAAAGCCTTACTGAAGTCCATTTAGACAACTTCCACCACACCGCTTTCATCAACTTCTTTGTCATTCTTCAAAACACTCAATAAAGTTCGTGAAATATGATTTCCCACACACACAGCCATGTTGGCTATCCCTAATCAATCCTTATCTTTCTAAATATATGGAAATCCTGACCCTCAGAATTCCTTCCAAAACGTACACACCAATGATATCAGCCTCACCGGTCTATAGTTCCCTGGCTTTTCCTTACCTCATTTCTTAAATAGACACCACATTAGCCACCCTCCAGGCTCCCAGCACCTCACCCCTGGCTATCGACGATACAGATATCTCAGCAAAGGGCCTAGGAATCATTTCCCGAGCTTCCCACAAACTTCTGGGTATACCTGATCAGCTCCCAGGGAATTATCTACCTCTATGCATTTTAAGATGTCCAGCATTTCCTTCTCTGTAATATGGATACTTTTCAAGGATATCACTATTTCTCCATGTTCTCTAGTTTCTATACCCTTCTCGACAGTAAATACTCTTTCAAAATACTCGTTTAGTATTTCCCCCATCTCCTGTTCTACACATAGACAACCTTGCTGATCTTTAAGGAACCTGTTCTTTCCATAGTTTTGTCCTTAATGTATTTATGAAATTCCTTTGGATTTTTCTTAACCCTATTTGCCAAAGCTATTTCATGTGCCCTTGTTGCCCTCCTGATTTCCCTCTTGATTATATTCCTACTACTCATCTACAGATTCACTCAATCCTAGCTGTCTATATCAGACATATGCTTCCTTTTTCTTGAACACAGCCTCAATTTCTCTGGTCATCCAGCCTTGCCCTTCACAGGAATGTACTGCCTCTGGACTCTCGTAATCTCATTTTTAAAGGCCTCCCACTTTCCAACCATTCCTTTTCCTGCAAATAACCTCTCACAATCGACTTTGAAAGTTCATGCCTAATACCATCAACATTGGCCTTATGCCAATTTTGAACTTTGAATTTTAGATCAGGTCTATCCTCTTCTGTCACTATTTTAAAACTAATAGAATTATGGTTGCTGGCCCCAAAGTGTTTTGCCACTAACACCTCAGTCACTTGCTCTGCCTTATGTCCCAAGAGAAGGTCAAGTTTTGCTCCTTTTCTATCCGGAACATCCACATACCGAGTAAGAAACTTTTCTTGCACACACCTAATAAATTCCTCTCCTCCAAGCCCTTAACACAATGGCAGTCCCAGTCTATGTTTGGAAAGTTAAAGTCGCCTCCCATTACAACCTGTTCGTCACTTTTATAAATGACCTGGATGAGGGCTTAGAAAGGTGGGTTAGTAAATTTGCAGACGACACTAAGGTCGGTGGAGTTGTGCTTAGTGATGAAGGATGTAGTAGGTTGCAGAGAGACCTAGATAGGATGCAGAGCTGGGCTGAGAGGTGGCAAATGGAGTTTAATGTGGACAAGTGTGAGGTGATACACTTTGGCCGGAGTAATCAGAATGCAAAGTACTGGGCTAATGGTAAGATTCTTGGGAGTGCAGATGAGCAGAGAGATCTCGGTGTCCATGTACACAGATCCCTGAAAGTTGCCACCCAGATTGACAGGGTTGTTAAGAAGGCATACAATGTTTTGACCTTTATTAATAGAGGGATTAAGTTCCGGAACCAGGAGGTCATGCTGCAGCTGTACAAAGCTCTGGTACGGCCATACTTGGGGTATTGTGTACAGTTCTGGTCATCCTTATAAGAATGATGTGGAAGCTTTGGAAAGGGTGCAGAGGAGGATGTTGCCTGATATAGAAGGAATGTCTTATGAGGAAAGGCAGAGGGCCTTGAGGCTGTTCTCGTTAGAGAGGAGAAGGTTGAGAGGTGACTTAATAGAGACATACAAGATAATCAGAGGGTTAGATAGGGTGGACAGGGAGAGCCTTTTTCCAAGTATGGGGACGGCAAACACAAGGGGACACAACTTTAAAGTGAGGGGAGATAGGTATAAGACAGATGTCAGAGGTAGTTTCTTTACTCAGAAATAGTAAGGGTATGGAATGCTTTGCCTGCATTGGTAGTAGATTCGCCAGGTTTAAGTGCATTTAAGTCGTCATTGGACAGACAAACGGACATACATGGAATAGTGTAGGTGGGATGGGCTTCAGATTAGTATGACAGGGCGGTGCAACATCGAGGGCCGAAGGGCCTGTACTGCGCTGTAATGTTCTATGTTCTATTATTCTTACAGATAACAGATCTCCTTTACCATTTGCTTCTCAATTTTCCGCTATTGGGGGGTCTATATAACAATCCCTATTAAGTGATCATCCTTTTCTTGTTTCTCAGTTCCACCCAAATAACATCACTGGGCATACTCCCAGGAATATCCTTCTTAAGTACAGCCATAATGTTATCCCTCACCAAAAATGCCATTCCCGCTCCTCTCTTGTCCCCCTTTCTATCCTTTCTGTAGCATCTATACACTGGAACATTTAAGATGCCAGTCTTTCCCTTCTCTGGTTCACATTTCCATAATAACTATGATATCCCAGTCCCATGTTTCCAACCATGCCGAGTTCATCTACCATACCTTTTAGGTTTCTTGCATCAAAATAAATACAGTTTAATTCATCAATGTAGCCTCGTTCTCTGCCTTACTCTTGTCTGCCCTGACTATTTGACTTGTTCCTCTTCCCAACTGTACCAGCCTCAAACTTATCTCTTAATCTCCATCCCTCCACCACAGTCACAACCCTCCACCCTTTTAAAAGCTCCCAAGTAGCATTAGCAAATCTCCCTGCCAGAATATTGGTCACACTGGGAGTAATCCAGATGTTACTACTCTCGAGGATCTACTTTTTAACCTCCTGCCTATTCTCCTATATTCTCTCTTCTGAACTTTGTCATTTTCTCTTCATTGGTACCAATGTGTTCAACAACTTCCTGCTGATCACTCTCCTCTTTGAGAATATTCTGCACCCTCTCCAAGCCATCCTTGACCCTGGAACCAGGGAGGCAACATACCATTCTGATGTCTCGCTGTCGGCTGCAGAAACATCTGTCTGTGCCTCTTACTAGACAGTCCCCTTTCACAATCAATTGATTGGAACCTGACATACTCCTCATTACATTGGAGCCAGTCTTGGTACCAGAAACCTGGCTGTCAGTACTATAATCTCCTGAGAGTCCATCACCCCTTTACATTTTCCAGAACAATCACTTTTTCTCATCAAACTTGAATTTTCTTCACTTTCTCTTTCACGTCTCCCTCTTTCAGTTTTTGCTCTTATTCTCGGCTGCTCTCTGACTTTCTTCCTTGATGAGGTCTCTCAGTGCTCTCTCTCACACTCTCATACACATTCTTTTTCTCTCATCTTGAATTTTTTGTTTAAAAATGTGTTTCAGTGTCAATCAGACCAGGTTCTTTTGTGACCAGCGGAAATGCTCAGTGTTCTATTGCGTGCTGGAGGTTGTTGTTTGTGGCAAGAATGAAACAGTGTTCTGACATCTATATTAATATTTCCTTTTACTGTCTGTAGGTGGGACAGTTAAAAGTTGATGTAGCGAAGAGGAAAATGCACAGACTTTGATAAATGTGTCAAGTAACTTCACAGAATGTAAAACTGCCTCAAGTAACCTTTCCACTTCAAACAAAACTGCATTTTCACACATTTTGGATAAAAAAACTCTTTCACTTGTAGGCTTCCCACTCTGTGCCTGAAAATAAATCTGATTAAACAGCATTATTATTGTAGAAATGTGATTTCAGCAGATGGTTGACACAGCTTGGAACAATTGAGCACTCCAGACACTACGTTCAACCTGAAGCTTGTCAGTTCTTCAAGATCTCAAGACTTCTGGTTGGATTTTTATTTGCCGAGTTGAATTAGAGGAGAATGTTAGTCCTGGAGAAGGACATTCTGTCTCCCGCAACTGTATAGGCTTCACTCAAAGCAGTTGGAGCCTAGGAACTTGGGAAGCAGTTTAGCTCATCATCTGCGGTGTTTGAGGGGGTATTTGATGATTATATGGATAAAGGGCGGCACGTTGGCTCAATGGTTAGCACTGCTGCCTTACAGCGCCAGGGAGCCGGATTCGATTCCTGCCTTGGACGACTGTCTGTGTGGAGATTGCACATTCTCCCCGTGTCAGCATAGGTTTCCTCCGGGTGCTCTGGTTTCCTCCAACAGTCCAAAGATGTGCAGGTTAGGTGAATTGGCCATGCTAAATTGCCCATAGTGTTCAGGGATGTAGGTTAGGTGCATTAGTCAGGGGGAAAGGTAGAGTGATAGGGGAATGGGTCTGGGAGGGTTACTCTTTGGAGGGTCGGTGTGGACTTGTTGGGCCAAAGGGCCTGTTTCCACACTGTAGGGATTTTAATTCAAAAATAATGTGCAAATGTATAGGAAAAACAATCAGGTAACTGGCATTCAGTAATAATGCTAATTTGCAGATCTGACCAGACACAATGGGCCGAACGGTCTCCTTCATTTAGTATATGTCTGATCAGTCTCTCACCTACAGTTACATGTTTTTGCTGCATATATCCATGAAATACTCTCATTAAAATCTATCACCCTATTGGTAGATCAACATTTCCCCAAAGGAATCAAATAGAAACTCAATGCAAGTTTAGGAAATCAAGGATATTTCAATAGAACAGCTAAGTGAAACTTAGGTAGATTAGTAAAGATTTCATTGAATGTGGGAGCAGGCACAAGGGGCAAATGACCTATTTCAGCTCCAATCTCCCAACATCATTTGTAGAACAGGAGCAGGCCATTCAGCCCCTCTTTCACTCCCTATCCAATATAGTCATGCACAAAACAGTCTGAGGCTTGTAAGACCTGATCATCCAGCCTCAGCAGTCCCAACAACTCTCCCTTAAATCAGGTTAACATAGGAATATAGGAACAGACCATTCAGGCCATCAAGCCTGCTGTGTCATTCAAAGTGCTCATGCTGATCAAACACTTCAATTCCATTTATGAAATCTACTTTAATCTCTACCTTAAACATTCACAAAGACTCAAAAGTGGTCAACCAATGGAATTTGCTACCACAGCTGACTGTGGAGGCTAGATCATGACTATATTCAGGAGAGATTTATTTAGATATTAAAAGCATCAGAGTCTGTGGAGAGAATAGGAGAATATGACATTGAGCTACAGGATCAGCCATAATCATATTAGAGTCATAGAGATATACAGCACGGAAACAGACCCTTCGGTCCAACCCATCCATGCCGACCAGATATCCTAAATTAATCTACTCCCATTTGCCAGCATTTGGCCCATATCCCTCTAAACATTCCTATTCATGTACCCATTCAGATGTCTTTTAAATGTTGCAGTTGTACCAGCCTCCACCACTTCCTCTGGCAGCTCATTCCATACATGTAGCATGCCCTGCATGAAAACGTTGCCCTTTAGGTCCCTTTTACATCTTTCCCTTCTATATTGAACGGCAGAGTGGGGCTGAATGGCCTACTCCAGCTCTTGGCTTCTACGGTAAAGGTGTTTTATATCAATACAAGTTTATTTTGCTGTTCTCAAGTGTTGCAGCATTATCTCACCATTCTTTCAATGTGACCACATCCTGGGAGGATGGACTGAGTGAAGTGGGATCCCCTGCAGTGTTTGGGATCTTGGGGAAATTCAATTATTTTCAAGATCAGACATGACGTTAAAAATTCTAATTGGCACATTTGTGCCATTAATAACTAGATTGGTTTTGCAGTGAATATGTGGTTTTGTGACTCGCATACTAAAGCTCGAGAGGTGCATTGACTTTCTACGTTAACTAGACTGGTTATTTCCTGCAAACGTATCTGTTGTGAAAGCTTTATTCTCTGTGTTTTCGCTGTGACTTGAGATGTTTGTTTTCATGTGCATTTACATCTCCTAGTTTATTGGAATTTGCATTTATATAGCACCTTTAGAGTAGTAAGATGTCACAAGATGTTTCTCAGGAGTGATTATCAAACAATATTAAATGCTGACTCACTGAGGGGGATATTAGAACAGGAGACCAAAACCTGATCAGAGACATTTTTAAGGATTGCCTAAGAGAGTTAGAGAGGCAGAGGGATGTAGAGAAGGAATTCCAGAGATTAAGCCTTGGGCAGTAATACTCAGGTGCAGAGACTTAAAGGGTCAAAATAAGAGATTAAGTTGCTTAAATGTGGTTTGCATTCTCATGAGTTTCATAGGTTGTGAGTCAGCGAAAATCCAGAAATCTCCAAGCTGGTATAGTACTGTTCCCTGAAACATCATAAGCATTGACAATTTTGGAACTTAAATGGTAATTGGTAGGAGGTAGAAAAAGATGTAGCAACATTTTAAACAATATTTTAATTCATTTATGGTTCGTGGATGTTGCTGGCAGGGCCAACATTTATTGCACATTACTAGTTGCCCTTGAGAAGGTGGGGGTGAGCTGCCTTATTGAACCGCAACAGTCCATTTGCTGTGGGTAGACCCACAATGCCCTTAGGGAGGGAACTCCGTGATTTTGATCCAGTGACAGTGAAGGAACGGCGATATATTTCCAAGTCAGGGTATTGTATGGCTTTGTGGGGATCTTCCAGGTCAGCAGTGTGATGCTGCCTTTGTCCTTCTAGATGTAGTGATCATGCGTTTAGAACGTAGGTGAAAGTGAGGACTGCAGATGCTGGAGAACAGAGACTGGATTAGAGTGGTGCTGGAAAAGCACAGCAGGTCAGGTACCATCCGAGGAGCAGGAAAATCGATGTTTCGGGCAAAAGCCCTTCATCAGGAATGAAAAGGGCTTTTGCAGGAAACATTGATTTCCCTGCTCCTCGGCTGCTGCCTGATCTGCTATGCTTTTCCAGCACCATTCTAATCCAGACATGTGCTTAGAAGGTGCCGAGTAAAGAACTTTAATGAACTTCTGCAATGCAACTTATAGATAGTATGCACTGCTGCTGCTCCTGAACAGCAGTGGGGGAGGGAGGGGATGTTTGTGGATGTGGTGCCAATCAAGCGGCTGCTTTGTCCTGGATGGTGTCGAGCTTCTTGAGTGTTGTTGGAGCTGCCCCCATCCAGGCAAGTGGGGAGTTTTCCAGCACACTCCTGACTTGTGCCATTTAAATGGTAGACAAGCTTTGGGGTGTCAGGAAGTGAGTTACTTGCTGCAGTAATCCTAGCCTCTGACTTCCTCTTGTCGCCACATTTAAAAGACTTTTGGATAATTTCATGAATAGGAAATCTTTGGAGGGATATGGGCCAAATACAGGAAAGTGGCACTAGTTTAGCTTGTGAATATGGTCAGTGTGGAGTAGTTGGACCGAAGGGTGTTTCCATGCAGTATGATTCTATGACTCTATCTGAACATGGACTGCATCAATATCTGTGGAGTCACATTGTGCAATCATCAGCAAACATTGCCACTTCTTATGTTAGAAAGGAGGGAAGGTCATTGATGAAGCAGCTGAAGATGGTTGGGCCTAGGACAGTACCCTGAGGAACTCCTGCAGAGATGTCCTAGAGCTGAGATAACTGACCTCCAAAAACCACAACCATCTTCCTTAATGCTAGGCATCTTTCTTAGTGCCAGTCCAACCAATGGAAAGTTTGCCTCCATGTACAGCGCATCATCCGCCGTCACTTCCGCCACCTCCAAACAGACCCCAGCACCAAGGATATATTTCCCTCCCCTCCCCTATCAGCTTTCCGTAGAGACCACTCCCTCCGCGACTCCCTTGTCAGATCCACACCCCCCACCAACCCAACCTCCACTCAACAACCCGACGGTCGGAGGAGGAGCGTCTTATCTTCCGACTGGGAACCCTCCAACCACAGGGGATGAACTTGGACCTCACCAGTTTCTTCATCCCCCCTCCCCCCAACTTGTCACAGCCGAATCCCTCCAGCCCGGCACCGCCTTCCTGACCTGCAGTCTTCTTCTTGACCTCCCCGCCTCCACCCTACTCCGACCTATCACCCTCACCTTGACCTCTTTCCACCTATAACATTTCCAAC
>NC_057735.1:2458281-2493866 GCF_004010195.1 Chiloscyllium plagiosum
GAACACTCTCTGAACACTCTCTGAAGAAGGGCCTGTGCCCGAAACGTCGAATCTCTTGTTCCCTGGATGCTGCCTGACCTGCTGTGCTGTTCCAGCAATAAAGTTTCAACTTTGATCTCCAGCATCTGCAGACCTCACTTTCTCCCAGAGGAAATACCCCCTAGCATCGATGCTGTCAAATTCCCCAGAAACTTACATGTCTCAATAATTTCTCTTCTCATTTAGATTAGATTACTTACAATATGGAAACAGGCCCTTTGGCCCAACAAGTCCACACCGACCCTCCAAAAGGCAACCCACCCAGACCCATTCCCCTACATTTACCCCTGCACCTAACACTACGGGCAATTTAGCACGGCCAATTCACCTAACCTGCACATTTTTGGACTGTGGGAGGAAACCGGAGCACCCGGAGGAAACCCTCGCAGACACGGTGAGAATGGGCAAACTCCACACAGTCAGTTGCCTGAGGCGGGAATTGAACCCGGGTCTCTGGCGCTGTGAGGCAGCAATGCTAACCACTGAGCCACCGTGCCGCCCCCCCCCCCATTGATCTGACCTCCCGTGAGTATAGGCCCAAACTGTTTAACCATTCCTCACTAAATAACCCCTTCATTGCAGGAATCAGCAAAGGGAACCTCATCTGAACTTTCAAATCCATGTACATCCACATACACAGAATTCCTGATAATTGAAACACAGAAGATAAGTACAGGAGTAGGCTGTTCAAACCCTCCACCCTGCTGCTCCATTTAATATGACATTGCCGAGTTCAGTATCCTAATCCTTGGTGGCATGGTGGCTCAGTGGTTAGCACTGCTGTCTCACAGCACTCGAGATCCCAGATTCAGTTGTAGCCTTGGGTGACTGTCTGTGTGGAGTTTGCCCATTCTCCCCGTGTCTGTGTGGATTTACTCTGGATGCTTTAGTTTCCTCCCTCAATCCAAAGATGTGCAGGTTGAGTGAATTGCCCATGCTAAATTATCTGTAGTGTTCAGGTTCGGTGGATTAGCCATGGGAAATACAGGGTTACAAGGATTGGGTAGGAGGTTTGGGTCTATGTGGGATGCTCTTTGGAGGGTCAGTGTGGACTCAGTGCACCGAATGACCTACTTCCACACTGTAGGGATTCTAAGATTCTCTAATCTCATCCTCCCTCTTTAGTCCACAAGAATTATATCTGCCTCCTTCTTGAAAACACATTATATTTTGGCCTCAACCACTTGCTGTGGTAATGATTTCCACACACTCACCACTCTGAGTGAAGAAATATCTCCTCATCGCAGTCCTAAACATTTACCCCCTTATCCTTAAATTATGAGTCCTCATGCTTGACTGCCCAGTCATCAGGAACAACTTTCCTGTGTTAACCCTGTCTGGTCCTGTCAGAAACTGATAAGTTTCTTCTAAATTCCAATGAAGATAATTGTAACCAATTCAATCTCTCCTCATATGTCTGTCCTGACATCCCCGGAATCAGTTTGGTAAATCTTCACTGCATTGCCTCCAGAGCAACATTCTTCCTCAGTTAAGGATTATATTTGCAGTTTCCAATCTACTGAGGCCTTTGAGCAATCCAGGGAATTTTGGAAGGTTACAACCATTGTAGCTACTTCTTTCAAGACCCTATGGTGCAGATCACCAGCTCCAGGAGACTTGTCACTCTTTAGATCCAATAGTTTTCCCAGGACTCTTTCTCTAGAGATTATGATTGTTTTAATCTCCTCTTCAACTATTCTGTTTTGATTTTCTAATGTTTTTGGGATGACTTTTGTGTCTGCTACAGTGAAGACACTGTTAAAAATTAAGACCGTTCAATGCTTCTGTCATTTCCTTATTTCCCATTAATCCCAGTCTCATCCTCTCAGGAACACTGATCACTTTAGCTACTCTTTTGGTTTTTATATCCTTGTAGAAAATTTTACTGTCTATTTTTATATTTCTAGCTAGCTTTCTCTCATTCTCTAACTTATTCTTTCTTTCTTTGCTGGTTTCTAGAATTTGTCCAATGTTCTGACCTTTGGAGTATTGCATATATTTTCTAACCATTTGCTACTATCCTTCAGTTAGTTAGTTGGGGATGGTGCATCATTTTCACTGTATTTGTCATTTTTTAACTGTTCAGACGGTGGTTTGACAGGAAATGTCCAATTGGTGACAGTTTATCATGTTTCTTTATTACAGGAACAGTATGAGCTGGTCTACAGTGCAATCAGTGTTCTATTTGAGAAGCAGCTAGAATTCCTCAACACCAACGCGACCTTCTGTGAAGATGAGGTGAGTTTTTGTCCTTGTTCTGTGCTTTGTTGTCTCAGCTGTCTTCAGCTGCCCCCACTTTGAAATCATCACTTAGCCTTTATCTAGTCTCAGAACCATTTGAAAAGGTCTGGTAGGTTCCTACAACAAACCTCCTCCTCTAAACATACACTCACTCACAGAGACTGACCCACACAGAGACTCACTCACACACGCACACGCACACACACATACACATAGTTACCCACATGCACAGACACACACACACCCTTGCTAGAAGGAGTGAAAACTGTATCTCCCATTCCCAGTTTCTGCATGTGAATCTTCACTGCCCCTAGCTGTCCTCAACTCTGCAGGAGGTTCATTTGCAGAATTATGCTAACAGCATGGGATCAGTTCTCACATTGGCTGAGTTTACCATGAAGGACCCTCCTTCTCAACCTCTCCCCTTCACCTGAGGTATATTATGATGAACCTCAGATTATACCACCACAAGTTAGTTCGTTCTCTCTCTCTCTCTCTACCTCTCTTTCTCAATGACAGTGTGATGCTGTGGCCTGATAAGACTATGGCTACTCTATCCAAGACATATTTTAAGATGCTGTGGCCAGAGCTTTATCTAATGCCTCAGATGTAGCGAACATCAGATATAAGTTCACTTATTTAGTGATTTTGAAATTTTTTGTCCCATGTATTTTTAGACAGAATACTTAATGCATTAGGGTCCTCACTAGGCATTTGCATTTTTCAGATCCCATTCTCTGAAGACTACTTTGGAAGTAGAGTTTCTGACTTTTAGCATTTCACATTGACAAAGCAACTAATCCCATGTTTCAGGTGCAATTTTCTGATCCAATTTTAAGTCATGTTTCCCTTTCAGCCAGTTTAATCTCTGTACATTTGCCGGGACAATCTACTCAATCTTTCCAGGTTGATGAGATTCAATCTTAGCTGGTTTGGCAGCATCAGTGAAAAGGGACAGAGTTAACTTGCAGCTAGGTTTTTTCTGAACTGTTATGATTTGGGACCCCTTTAGAAATGAAGGATTGGTCTCAATTTCAGGATTCCTGGTGCTTCTAATTTTCGGGATTACTTCTTAAGGGAGCAGGTGGATTCAGGTTGTGAGTATGTACCCAGCCTTTCCAACCAGACTAGTTCCATACAGCATGACCTTGTCTTCCATTTCATCTTGGAGTCGGACCATGTTTTCAAATGGTTGTGATTAGAGTCATAGAGATGTACAGCATGGAAATAGACCCTTCGGTCCAACCCATCCATGCTGACCAGATATCCCAACCCAATCTAGTCCTACCTGCCAGCACCCGGCCCATATCCCTCCAAACCCTTCCTGTTCATATACCCATCCAAATGCCTCTTAAATGTCGCAATTGTACCAGCCTCCACCACTTCCTCTGGCAGCTTATTCCATACACGTACCACCCCTGAGTGAAAAAGTTGTCCCTTATGTCCCTTTTATATCTTCCCCCTTTCACCATAAACCTATGCCCTCTAGTTCTGGACTCTGAAAAGACTTTGTCTATTTACCCTATCCATGCCCCTCATAATTTTGTAAACCTCTATAAGGTCACCCCTCAGCCTCCGACGCTCCAGGGAAAACAGCCCCAGCTTGTTCAGCCTCTCCCTATACCTCAAATTCTCCAACCCTGGCACCATCCTTATAAATCTTTTCTGAACCCTTTCAAGTTTCACAACATCTTTCCAATAGGAAGGAGACCAGAATTGCACGCAATATTCCAACATTGGCCTAACCAATGTCCTGTACAGCCGCAACATGACATCCCAACTCTTGTACTCAATACTCTGACCAATAAAGGAAAGCATTCTTCATGGTCTGCATGAGGGACCCCTTTGAAAGGTAAATGCCCCTCCCATGCCAAAGTATGACCACCCCAAACATCACCTCCTCAAATAACCCTCATGACTCACTGTCAAAATAAGATTCTTTTTTACTATCCATGAACACTCTCTCTCTCTCTCTCTCTCTCTCTCACTCACACACACACACACGACTGTTGGCTTTGCAAAAAAGACTAGCAATTTAATTCCTAGCTTTTCACTACATTAAAAAATGAATGCCTTTATATTAAAGGGCATTAAAACTGTTATTCATGCAGACACTTTAAAGTTTCAAAACCTAAAACAACAAGGCACTTGTAACTACTTACTCCTCCAAGAACAGACAAGGTGAAATTGGTAGAGATCACTCATCCATAGCTACTAATCAAATAGAGACTTAGGTGTTTCAGCAGTTCATTGGTTGACTGAGCACTTAGCCAAGAAACATAATAAGGCTTTTGAAAATCTAGCCTATTGGCTACATTTAACCAAAAATAGATTTAAAATGCCTCATTAATACTTTGTCTGAAGAAGAAGTGGACAGTGAAAAAGGTTACCTCAGAGTACAACGGGATCTTGATCAGATGGGCCAATGGGCCGAGGAGTGGCAGATGGAGTTTAATTTAGATGAATTTGAGGTGCTACAATTTGGAAAAGCAAATCAGAGCAGGACTTATACACTTAATGGTAAGGTCCTGGGGAGTGTTGCTGAACAAAGAGACCTTGGAGTGCAGGTTCATAGCTCCCTGAAAGTAGAATTGCAGGTTGATAGGATAGTGAAGAAGGTGTTTGGTATGCTTTCCTTTATTGGTCAGAGTATTGAGTACAGGAGTTGGGAGGTCATGTTGCGGCTGTACAGGACTTTGGTTAGGCCACTTTTGGAATACTGTGCACAATTCTGGTCTCCTTCCTATCAGAAAGATGTTGTGAAACTTGTAAGGGTTCAGAAAAGATTTACAAGGATGTTGCCAGGGTTGGAGGGTATGAGCTATAGGGAGAGGCTGAATAGGCTAGGGCTACTTTCCCTGGAGCGTTGAAGGCTGAGGGGTGACCTTATAGAGGTTTATAAAATGATGAGAGGCATGGATAGGGTGACTAAATAAGGTATTTTCCCTAAGCTGGAGGAGTCCAAAACTGGAGGGCATAGGTTTAAGGTGAGAGGGGAAAGATTTGTTGGGGCAATTAGGGATGGGCAATAAATGTTGGCCTGGCCAGTGATGACCTCATCTAATGAATGAAAAGAAAATGAAAAGTAGTTCCTGTTCTCAGTTGTTTTCCCCAGTTTGAATTTGTGTCATTATTTAGGAGCACAGTTAGTCATGTTGTGTTGATAGCCTTCTCAGAACCAGAGAACTTGCAACACATCATGCCTTTGCCAGCTCTTTTGAGTCTAATTAGTCCCATTTCCCCTACTTTTAACCCATAGCACTGCAACTTTTTCAGGCAGTGCAAGCCAGATCACAATAACAAGCTGTGGAACAAAGTTCTCCCCATTGCCATTTCTCAGTCTTTTGCGAATTAATTTCAACCTGTGCCTTCTGATAACCTTTCCTCCAACTTGCAGAAGATGCACTAATAACACCTCTACCAAATATTTCATTAAACTTATTGCTTCCAGTCAACAATCATATTAGTTTGTTGCCATGAACTCTGCCAAAAAAAGGGATTAAAACAAACATTTGGTTGGGAAAAAAAACATTTTTCTTGTCCTCTCATGGGATGAGAGCATCACTGGCAAGGCGGGGCTTTGTTACCCATCCTGAATTTCCCTTGAACTGTGTGGGTTATTGGGCCATTTCAGATGATAGTTAACAGTCAACTACATTGGAGTCTAATGTAGGCCAGACCAAGTAAATATGGCAGATTCCTTTCCCCAAAGGAATTTAGTGGACCAGATGAATTTTTACAACAAGCAATAATAGTGATCATGGTCATCATCACCAAGCATAGCATTGGCACTGTGCCAATGCGCTTATATTCACAACATCTTTTATTTGTCAACTTCCTCTTTGAGTGAGCTGCTATGGAACAGTGCAGGGAGCTGTGGTTTCTGCACAATATGAGTTTGTAGTGTTTGGGAGGCTTGCACTCGCATACCGGATGTGGTAAAACAGATGGCGCGCAAACAAACAGTTCCACTGGAGAAACAGCCTTATCCTCAAAAGCAGGACTTCTGCATTTGAGTAAAAATGACATGAGGTGCCACTCCTGTTGAAATCTGCGAGCGAAGCATTTTCTGCTGTGAAGCTTCTCTATGGGGCCAGTAATGGGATTGTCAGGATGGTGGTTGTGGTGGGGTGGGGACAGGAAATCAATGTGGTCAAATTAGCTCCGCCTCTCAGATGTAGAGAATGGTTGGGTTAGGAACTTTCCAGGATTGACTTCAGGAATTAAATGAGTCAGAATAAAAACCAAAATAAAACATTAAATTACATTCAAAATAATAATTAAACAGTCTGTTAGATTCTCTTCCAAGTCTTCTAGCACTTTCCAAAGGTGCACAATTTGCAACTACAGAGATAGATTCCCACCTTTCGACAAAAGTTCAGATTTCTGACTTGTTTAAAGATTAATAATTTGGTTGCAACATTCAATGGGGTTACAAAAGCAGAAAGACATTTCAAAAAAGCGGATGTTGGAGACAAGCAGGACAGAAAACCAAAATTATCCAAAGGTCTATTTGTCCCCCAGTTGATGGTGAAATTGGGGCATGATGAAACTAGCCAATGACAAGAGTGTGGGGAAAGGGTGATGGTGACTGGTCACAAGATGAAGCTGCCAGAAATGCATTCAATCAAAATTGGAGACTCTAGAGCAGAGTGTACGCAGTATTACTATCCCATTGTACCCTGAAGCCATAATATTGTACACTCCTATGCCCCAAAATGCCTACACTCTACTCTGAAGCCCTTATACCACAAACACTGTACTATGGCATAAAAGCCCTTCACCAATGCATCCCAAAACCTCTATATCCCTGTACCCCAAACCTCCTCCATTCCAAAACGTCTGCACCCTGAATGCTGTATTCTCTAAAACCCATATACACCAGTGACTAAATGTGCAGGAGCCACAATACCATGTTCCAGACACTGTATCTTTGCACCAAGTTTTGTTTTGGTCATTTGTGTTCTGCTGTTCATTTCTTTACTGCACTGTTAGCCCTAATAAGGAGCACATGGTTGACTAAGCCTGCTTCTTCCTGTGTGCACCTAGACTCATTGTGTTAGGGGGAGGCTGGGACTCCAGCTGAGCAATGATAAGGATCCAGCCTGGAATGATGTTCATACCTGCTGCCACATGGGTTCACTTTTCACCATCACAGAGGATCCCTGAGGCTGGAACCATCGCTCTTCCTGCGAAACACACCAAACTCCCTTCCTATTGATATCCAGTTTGAATCCATTTCACTCACTTTCTCCCTCTCTTCTTTTCCTATGTCTCCTTATTTCTCTTCCCTTCCCTTTTTCTGCTTCTTTCTCTTTCCTTGTCACTTTGTTTCTGTTTTCTCTGCATCCTTCTGCTTTCATTTCTTTTATTTTCTCTTGCTTACTTTCTCTCTTGTCTTTTCCTTGTTCACTTTTCGTCCCCCTCTCTTTCTTTTCTCTGAATCATTTTTACTTCCTTCACACACTGTTTGTTCCCTTCTGTAACTGTTTTCCAGGTCAGGAGACTGTCTCTTGGTGCATTATCCAAGCTGGACTAGGTAATGGACCCTTCAAGAAAGTAAATTACAGATGGGCAGCGTATGCTGGTCTTGTCAATGTTGACCACATCCCAGGAAAAAAAGCTAAAAGTTAACTTTTTGGTGAATCTCAGCAGGTTTGCAGCATCTGAGAAGAGAGAAACAGAGTTACTGCTTCTGGTCTGATATGACCTTTCTTTGAAACCAGAAAAAAGTCTTCTGAGGGCTCTCCTCCTGAACCTGGGTTCAAGTCCCACCTGCTCCAGAGGAGCGTAATAACATCTCTGAACAGGTTGATTAGGAATAATAGGTTAATTCTTTTTTGAAAATGTCTTCTGAGGAAACGTCATTGAACTTGTAACATTAACTCAGTTTTTCTGTCTCCACAGATGCTGCTAAATTTGTTGAGGTTTAAAAGAGGGTTTTTTTCTTTGCAGATTTCCAGCACCCACAGTATTTTGGCTTGTTTCAGTGAAAAATAAATAAAAGTTTGATGCTGGCGTTATTGGTGTTTAGAAATTTGAAAATTCAAAATAGTGTTGGGGAGTTGGGGATTCTGTGGAAGACTTTGCTGCACAGGCTGGAAGCATTCCGGTATTATGGAGAAGCAGTCAGAATAAATGGGTTGAAAGCAAGAATGTTTACAATTACTTACGAGGGGAAGTGGTGGAACAGTGATAACGTCACTTATCTAGTAATCCAGACATTAGGCTACTGTTCTAGCAGATGGTGAAATTTGAATACAAGTGAAATCATTTGAAAAGAAGTTAGCCTAATGGTGACCATGTATAAACTGTCAGTTGATATAAAAAAGTCCGTCTGGTTCACTAACTCCTTTCAGGAAGGAAATCTGCCAGCTTTTCATGGTCTGACCCATAAGAGAAGTGTTCGACTCAATTAGGGATGGGCAATAAATGCTGATTTAGCCAGTGATGCCTACATCCCATGAATAAATAACGAAAAATGTGAAAAGGATCATTTCTTTAAGCAAACCCAAAGTATCTGTTCAAGGGGTTGAAGGTTCCAAGATCCAGCAGCTGTTGATGGCACCCAGTTTAGTTTCAGTTATGTAGAACCCACAGAGTCTGCACAGGTTTGACCTGCCTTCTCTTTAAATGTATAATGTTGGTGATGATTTGAGCGGTTTGGTTTTAGAGCAGCCTGTTACTGAGGTTGGGAGCACTGAGGTGCTGAGTGTGTGGTTTCATTCAGGAAGTCACTTAGAGTCTAAAACTGAAAATGACATTATTTACAGGAAGATACTGACCAAATGCAACTTGGTTTTGACTATTGGCGGAGCATACAGGCAGGTCAAACTATGTATACTAATTATATGGGTGCAGGGTAGTCTGTACGTGTATTGTGTGCATGTATATGTACATGTTTTTATTTTTAAATTGTCCTTGTTTGTTCTCATGCACCAAGACCAGGAACAGAATATTAATCATTGATGTTTCTCAACCTGTGCTATTCCTCCCCATCACTTGTCATCTTCTGAAAAATGCTTTCTACTCTTTCCTAGGAATCTAAAAAAATTCTCTCTTATCTTCACCCTTCAATCTTGTGTCTGATTCCATTATTCAAGTTGTTACAGTGAGGGACCTTAGGCTGCTTCTGCCTCCTGGTGATTGTCTGTCACATGTTGTGAGTGTTTTTGTAGTGTCATAGAGTAACATAGCACAGAAACAAATGTTTCAGTCCAACCAGTCCAGGCCGACTATACTAGTAAGTTTTCGTTGTAAAGTATTAAATAATCCGCATTTTCACTCTTAGTGTGATCATTCTGCAATTGTTTCAGAATGTCCTGTGGCCGAGTTTGGCTTACAATAACTAAACAAGTTTCTTGTTAGTCAGGGGCTGGTCTTTCATGGTACCTGAAACTACTTCAGAATTTCACAGAAAAATTGTGTTTAAGCTCTCACCTTTTCTTTTTGGAAACCCAAGGTCTTTTCCACTTTAACTTGGCTTGAAATTGTTGCCAAAATTTTTCAAGCCTATGTGAAATAAGTCAGTGTAAGTTAGTTGCTGATTCACTCCCAGCCTGTTTCCCTTGGCTGATGTGAACCAATTCACTCTCCTTTGAGTTTTGGTAAATCCAATCTGATGTTCAATGATGTTGAGGACACGTTGACTGACATTTTGCTTTTACATTTGTCCTACAGATTATTGAGCCCTCTGTGGAATTAGAGAGACCTCAGCGGCCACCAAAATCTATTTCTCTTTCAACAAACTCATCACGTTACAGGTAACACATATGGAGGCTAGTAATGCATGTAAATAACCTTGCTGTGTCTGTATCTCCTTATCACTGTGTAACCTCTTCCAGTTCTATCAACCTCCATGAATTCTGCACCAATGCCCCCCCCCCCCCCCATCTCACCCCAATTCTGGTTTCTTGTCCTTCAGTAGCTTCCATCATTCTACCTAATGCCTTCAGTTTTGGTCTGGAGCTCTGTTCTTCTCACTCATTTAATACCCATCTCCCTGACCAAGCTTTTGATCACCAATTCTAATATCTGTTTATGTGGCTCAGTGTTAAATTTAATCTGATTATGTTCCTCTGAAATAGCTTGATACCTATTAGCACATTAAAGACACTAAGTCAATGCAAGCTGTTGAATCGAACAACGGAACTAAATCAGTAACTAGTTGCAGAATTTGATGAATAAAGAGGCAGTGGAAGCCAATAAGTTAGGATTATGGAAGAAAGATAGGAACTAGTCATGGGGGTTGATTAGTGATAAACTGATGGAAATGGATTATCTTAGGTTTTCATCATATCTGTCCATAATAGGATCAGACATCAATGTCTCTTTAACTTTGTTACTGCACTGAATGCACAATTCCCCTCCCCACTGATCAACTGGATTTAACCTAGTCAGCCAACAATGTGGCAGGGACTTTGCGTTGCTCCTGAACCACCATTGAACAAAGCTCTCAGTCAGTTCCCCATAAGGCTGACTTGACTTATCAATAGAAGAACATAAGGCAGTCTTGTGGTTTTTACACAGGGAATCAGCAATTAATCAAACAGCAGCTAATTTCTTTGAAAAACAAACTAAAGTATTATCATAAAGAATGTGATGGAATAATGTCCATCCTATAGTGATACCTGCCAATATGCTAACCCCAACTCCACTCTTCCCCACCTAACAGTCTCAAACCAGCACCCTGAGTATTCACACTCTGAATCTGAATTGAATGGCTTCACTGTTACAGACACAAAATTTAATGAATAATGGGACTCTCTAAAACATAATGTTCAATGTGGCTCCACATCTTGAGGACATGTTTGCGATTCAGAGCAATAACTGAATAGGCTGAGAATATAACTGTGCAATCAATCAGGGTTGGGCCTCAGAAATGTTCAACTCACTTTGTGCTGTCCATGCCCTGGGAGAATTTGAAGGGTCCAGTGCAGGGAGAGTTTTCTCCGTATCTAACCACATGCTGTTCCTGTCCTGGGATTGTTTGATGGGGGACAATGTAGAGGAAGCTTTACTCTGTATGTAACCGCATGCTGTCCCTGGCCTAGGAGTGTTTGATGGAGGCAGTGTGGAGGAAATGTTTTCTGTATCTAACCGCATGCTGTCCCTACCCTGAGAATGTTGATGGGGACAGTGCAGAGGGAGCTTTACTTTCAGTTTAAAAGAATAGAGGGAGCTTCACTCTTTAGCTAAACCCGTGCTGTAAATGTCCTGGGAGTGTTTGACAGCGACAATGTAGAATGGATTTTTTTTTCTGTATCTAACCCTGTCCTGAGAGTGTTGGTGGGAACAATGTTGGGGGAACATTACTTTCAGTATAAAAACATACAGAAGGTATTACTTTCCATTTAAAAGAGTAAAGGAAGCTTTACACTCTTTCTTGCCCTGTGCTGTCCCTATCTAGGAAGTGTATGATGGGGACAGTGTAGAAGTGTAACCTACATATCCTTAAACACTATGGGTAATTTAGCATTGGCCAGTTCACCTATGCTCGGTGTTATTCCATCCTGAGAGTGTTTGATGGGGCAATGTAGAGCTTAGTGACTGGTTAATAATTCAGTTGAGCTGGTTCCTGATTAAATTGGCAGACATCATTTCCCGTCTGTTTATTCTGTCGCTATGTTTTATGCCTTTGGTGATTTTTGTTTTTGCAATGTGCTCACATTGCAGCATATACTGTATACCACCTCTGGCTCAGAGGCATCTGTGAATCACACTCTGAAAATAGTACTCAGAACAATATCAATCCCACAATCTATTCTCACAATTTCTCAAGCTATTAGTTTTGAATCATGAAATAGTGTCACCTTTTGACTGGATATACCAGTTCTTATCAAATAGAAATGTATTAACTGGAAGCATTTGGTATTTTAAATGAAAAGTTTTATTTGTCGATTTTCTTTGAGCTTTCAAATGAAGCTAAGTGGTAATGGGAGCTAATCTTGAGCTGGATGTGCAGAGGTGAAAACAATAGTCACAACTGCAAATGTAATGTTGCATCTAATGGGAGTATGAAGTGGTGATTAAATGCCATCTCAAGCCCTGCTAACAGTTTTAGATACTGCACATGAGGAATGATGTAATGCACTGGAGGGTGGCAGTGCGGAATAATTATGATGACATTTATTCACTTGTGTTCAGAGGATTCAGAGGCAATCTAATGGAAGTGTTGAATATGGTGATGGGTGAGTTCAGATCCGGGGCTTGTCCATTCAGGAGGGACATTGTGAAGAGCCACTTCTGACAAACGGCAGATCTCCATCCTCACGAAAAGGAATGTCACGTTCTGTGGTTCAACTTGAGCATTCTAGACTGAGAGTGATCGATTTTTTTGAGAGGTGAAAGGAAATGGAGCCAAGACAAGTCAATAGATCTGAGATATAGCTCAGGCAGGGTGGAGCAGATTCCTAGGGTCTGTTCTCTGGGTTCCTGGATGAGTTCCTGTTCCTCCAGGTTGGTAATCAATTTGTTTGAAGACAATATTAATATTGGCCACACTAGAATGGACAAACCTCCATAAATGCACTGGAGTCTCCAGGAGTTAGAGTGGTGACTGGTAATGAGCTTAGAGAAAAACATATCAGGGTGAAGGGGGAGAATGGGTCTGGGAGGGACTGGGGCACAAGAATAATTGGATAGCTCTTTCAAACTGTTGGAAAAGACTTGATAGATAGAAAGGTCGCTTTCTGTACTATACAATTCCATCAATGAGGAATCTCTTACCTGAATGTGAATGTGAGATTTGGTGCACTCACTGATACATGAGAGATAGCAATCTCCTGGGAAGGTGAGGAAGTGTGAAATTCCTGATGGTTGCCATGGCTATGATTTGGATGAGAATATAGGAGGCATTGTGAGTAAATTTGCAAATGATAACAAGATTGGTTGTATAATGGACAGTGAAGTAAGTTATCGAAGATGACAAAGAGATCTTGATTAATTGGGTCGATGAGCTGAGGAGCGACAGATGGAGTTTAGAATCATAGAATCCCTACAGTGTGGAAACAGGCCATTTGGCCCAACAGGTCCACACTGACCCTCTGAAGAGTATTCCACCCAGACCCATTCCCCTACCCTATTACTCTACATTTCCCCCGACTAATGCATCTAACCTACACATCTCTGAACACTATCGGCAATTTAGCATGTCCAGTTCACCTAACCTGCACATCTTAGGACTGTGGGAGGAGATCTGAGCACCCGGAGGAAACTCATGCAGACACAGGAAGAATGTGCAAACTCCACACAGACAGTCACCCGAGCCAGGAATTGAACCTGGATCCCTGTGAGGCAGCAGTGCTAACCACTGAGCCACCACGCTGTTTAATTTGGATAAATGCGAGGTATTGCATTTTGGTAAAACAAACTAGGGCAGGACTTATACAATTAATGGTAGGGTCTTGAGTTGTGTTGTAGAAGAGAGACCTGAGGGTTCAGGTAGCAGGTCAGGCAGCATCTGAGGACCAGGAGAATCGATGGTTTGGGCATAAGCCCTTCATCAGGAATGAGAAGATGAAGGCCTTATGCCTGAAACATTGATTCTCCTGCTGCTCGGATGCTGCCTGACCTGCTGCACTTTTTCAGTGCAAGACTTTTCAACTTGGAGGAATATGGGCCAAATGCAGGCAAATGGGACTAGTTTAGTTTGGGAGCATGGACAAGTTGGACCAAAGGGCCTGTTTCCATGCTGTATGATTCTATAACTCTACAGACTCTTTTCAATTGCAACTCATTTCATAATCCATATTTGAGAAGGTTACAAGTCACATGACACCAGGTTACAGTCCAAAAGGTCAGATGCAGTGACTGGTGTCACGTGACTTTCCTACCTTGTCCACCCCATTCCAACACTGGCACCTCCACATCATATTTGAGAAGATCATGAAAGGACAAAGATTGTGCTGACAACTAATGAACAATATCTGCCCCCCTCGTGAATCTCCCACATACCCATTTAATGTTGGGAATAATTTCTAGGGAAAGTTATTACAGGTGGGAGAGAAACAATGCAGTAGCCTCATCAAGACAAGCACACTTCGTTGGCCATCAGGTTGCAGGACTCTAACTGAATAGCGCAGCTCTGTTCACTCCAGTTGGTAAGTTCAGTGTCAAATCTGGTGTAGGAACTGAGTGTATGAAAGACTGGATAGATAAAGGCGACAAGAGAAAAACAGAATAGAAAGGCAATTGTATTTTATTAATTTAAAACGTTTTTACTTTTTTATTACTTTTTAAGGTTCTTGAATAACTAAAACCTGAAGGTGAAACTACACACATATCATAGTTAACTTGCAATGCCAGAGAGGCTGACTTTCAATTATTAACACTTTCCACATTGTTAAAAGGTTATGCTGACTTGATATAACTGTATGTTCTGTGGCAGGATTACCTGGGCGGCTGCAAATACAGCAACTTCACATGGTCAGTACATTTCTGGTGAGGAAGTCAATAAGATGCCTTTTCTGTGAATCTATCAGTGCAACAGGGTCAATTTCTGGATTTCTATATTTCTTCACTCTTCTTGAAGTTGCTGTGATATTTGCACATAAATATGAACAGCAACTTTAACCACCATGTTATTTTGAAGGCAGTTATTGGACAATAATTCAATGAGGAAAAGTATTTAATAATAACACAACTGAAATGTTTTTCACAGCTGACTAAAAGTTGTATACAACTTTTCTCAATTGCGCATTCTTACCATTACAGTTCACCAAAAGAGGAAAGGAGTTTGCGATTCATGGCACAAGAGACCACTGATTTACAATCCTCAGAACAACACAATCAGTTGGATTTATGCTTCCTTGGCCGTGACCAGGCTTGTGGATTAATCACAGATTTGAACAGCAGCCCCAGTAATTGTGGCAAAGTCTCTCAGTTACTCGAGGACAAGACCCCTTGTATCACAAGATGTTCTCCAGAGATAAGGCCCGAAAGGCAGCTGAGTTTGGACAATGTTGGGACATTATGGGGAGAACTGTCCCAGGACTCAGCAAGATTGACACAGGAGACAAAAGAGTTTCCCAGCAAGACATGTTTGACCAGAGTAAAGTCAAACCCCTTTTCCACCATGAGCCAGGATATTGAACACCCCATGGAATCACTTAAAGTTAAGCAGTACAACTTCTTTTCTTTGGAAGATCTATTGAATGTCTCATCCAGTGGCTCTTCCTCATCCAGGTCAAACAGTTTACCACAAACAGGAAAGACCTGGAACTCCTGTCATTGGGAATCCACTCAGGAAGAGAACCCCAACATTCTTGAAGACCCAGAGGAACAATATTCCATGCATTTCACTTCCCCTGCCCACTTCGAGTCCACTTATTTCACCGAAGATCCTTATTTCTCACCTCCCAACTCGGCTCAGCTCCAGGAGAATCGCCTCTCGTACTTGGAATCCCCCTGCCATTATCTCGATAATCTGAACCCAATCCAGAGTCGATCCGAGAACGATTACAGTGAGCTGCCGTTATTCCCGGGATACATGGAATCTGCTCTGACCCAGCCACCAGAGGAAGAAGATCATCACACTGCCGTTGGAGTAAAGGAAAATCGTAAGTAGGAATCCCAACTCTACAAACAAAAATCATTAAATGTAAAGCTGTTTGACTATCTAAAAGCAATAACAGGTTAACCTATGTCCTTAAGGACCTGCTATTCCTGCCTCCTCAAGCCTAATGTAATTGACTCTTACCTATCCTCTTGAAACAGACTTAGAAAACCAATCGTTTATATCACTAGAGTACTGGGGGAGGACCGCCACCACCCAGGTCACACAGCTGATATCTATAGGTTACACACATTCTTGTTTCTGAATCCAAGATATGTGGGTGATGAGATGTGAACACATAATCCAGGCTACAAACCCAGTGCAGTGCTGAGGGTGTGCTGCATTATCAGAGGTGCCATGTTGGAATGAGATATCAAACCAAGATCCTCTTTGCTCTCTCCAGGGTATGGGAAAGAAAAATCTCACTCCACTGTTGAAGAGCAAGGGAGTTCGTAGAATCCCTATAGTGTGGAAAGAGGCAATTACATCTGATTTTGCTTTTTCTCTTTCGAACTGCAGACTGAACTCTACAGTAGTATGATCGCTGTCTCCTAAGTGTTTCCCTGAAGAAGGGCTAATGCCCGAAACGTCGATTCTCCTGTTCCCTAGATGCTGCCTGACCTGCTGCGCTTTTCCAGCCACACATTTCCATCTCTGATCTCCAGCATCTGCAGACCTCACTTTCTCCTCAAAGAGGCAATTCAGCCCATCGAGCGTGCACCAACCTCTGAAGAGCATCCCAGACAGACCCAGCTCCCCGTCCCCCATCCCAAAAGAGCAAGGGAGTTCGTAGAATCCCTATAGTGTGGAAAGAGGCAATTCAGCCCATCGAGCGTGCACCAACCTCTGAAGAGCATCCCAGACAGACCCAGCTCCCCGTCCCCCATCCCAACACCACCCAACCCAATAAACTCACATTTCCCATGGCTAATCCATCTAGCCTGCATATCCCTGGACACCGGACAATTTAGCATGGCCAATCCACCCTAACCTGCACACATTTGGACTGTGGGAAGAAACCAGGGCACCCAGAGGAAACTCATGTAGACACAGGGAAAACGTGCAAACTCCACAGAGACAGTTGCTCGAGGGTGGAATCGAACTCAGCACTCTGCCTCACAGTGCCAGGGATCTGAGTACTGGGAAATAGATAGGGCACGTCAGAAAAGCAAGGTCACTGTGATCATGGGGGACTTCAATATGTCGGTGGACTCGGTGAATAATGTTGCTGGTGGATCCAAAGAAAGGGAATTTGTGGAATGCTTACAGGATGGCTTTGTGTAACAGCTTATGATAGAGCCCACAAGGGAACAGGTTATTCTGGACTTATTGCTACATAATGAGCCAGACTTTATAAAAGATTTTAAAGTAAGGGAACACTTAGGAGGCAGCGATCATACTACTGTAGAGTTCAGTCTGCAGTTCGAAAGAGAAAAAGCAAAATCAGATGTAATGGTGTTACATTAAATAAAGGAAATTGCTAGGGCAGGAGAGAGGAACTGATGAAAATTGACTGGAAGCAGAGCCTAGAGGAGAAGACAGTAGAGCAACAATGGCAGGAGTTTCTGGGTGTAATTGAGGACACAGTACACAGGTTCGTCCCAAAGAAAACAAAGACTATCCGGTGTGTTTGTTTGTGTGTTTGTGTTTGTGTGTGGGGGGGATGAGGCGCATGGCTGACAAAGGAAGACAGGAAATGTATCAAAGGAAAAGAGAGAGCCTATAAAGTGGCCAAGAGCACTGGGAAATTAGAAGATTGGGAAGACTACAAAAACAAACAGAGGATAACAAAGAGAGAAATAAGGAAGGAGAGGATCAAATATGAAGGTAAGCTAGCCAGTAATGATAGTAAAAGTTTATTTCAATACATAAGAAACAAACAAGAGGCAAAAGTAGACATCGGGCTGCTCCAAATTGATGCAGGAAGGCTAGTGGTGGGAGATAAGGAAAGAGCTGAAGAACTTAATAAGTACTTTGCGTCAGTCTTCACAGTGGAAGACATAAGTAATATCCCAACAATTAAGGAGAGTCAGGGCAGAGTTGAGTATGGTAGCCATTACAAAAGAGAAAGTGCTAGAAAAGCTAAAAGTCCCGGATGATTGGAAGATCGCTGTTGTAACCCCTTTGTTCAAGAAAGGGTCAAGACAAAAGATGGAAAGTCATAGGCCAAATAGCCTAACCTTGGTTGTTCGTAAAATTCTAGAATCCATCGTTAAGGATGAGATTTCTAAATTCTTGGAAGTGCGGGGTCGGATTAGAACAAGTCAACATGCATTTAATAAGGGGAGGTCGTGCCTGACAAATCTGTTAGAATTCTTTGAAGAAGTAACAAGTAGGTTAGACTAGGGAAACCCAGTGGATATTAGCTATCTAGACTTCCAAAAGATCTTTAATAAGGTGCCTCACGAGAGGCTGCTAAGTAGGTTGAGGGCCCATGGTGTTCGAGCTGAGCACCTGGCATGGATTGAGGTTTGGCTGTCTGAAAGAAGGCAGAGAGTTGAGATAAAAGGTTCTTTTCAGAATGACATGTGGTGTCTTGTAGGGTTCAGTATTGGGGCCGCAGCTGCTCACTTTATATTATTAATGATCTGGATGAAGGAACTGGGAGCATTCCGGTGAAGTTTGCTAAAGATACAAAGTTAGGTGGACAGGCAGGTAGTACAGAGGAGGTGGGAAGGGTGCAGAAAGATTTAGACAGTCTAGGAGAGTGGTCCAGGAAATGACGGATGAAATTCAATGTGAGCAAATGCAATGTCTTGCACTTTTGGAAAATACAGGTATGGACTATTTTCTAAATTGGTGAGAAAATTCATAAGCCAAAGTACAAAGGGATCTGGGAGTGCTAGTCCAGGATTCTCTAAAGGTTGACTTGCGAGTTGAGTCCGTGATTAAGAAAGTGAATGTAATGTTGTCATTTATCTCAAGAGGGTTAGAATCTAAAAGCAGCGATGTGGTTCTGAGCCTTTCTAAAGCTCTAGTTAGACTCCATTTAGAATATTGTGTCCAATTTTGGGTCCCACACTTCAGGAAGAACATACTGGCACTGGAGTGTGTCCAGCGGAGATTCACACGGATGATCCCTGGAATGGTAGGTCTAACATATGATGAACGGCTGAGGATCCTGGGATGGTATTCATTAGAGTTTAGAAGGTTGAAGAGAGATCTACTAAAAACTTACAAAATAATGCATGGCTTAGACAGGGTGGACTCAAGAAAGTTGTTTCCGTTAGGTGGGGAGACTAGGACCCACGGGAACAACCTTAGAATTAGAAGGGGTCAATTTAGAACGGAAATGAGGAGACATTTATTCAGCCAGAGAGTGGTGGGCCTTGGAATTCATTGCCATGGAGCACAGTGGAGGCCAGGTCATTAAATGTCTTCAAGGCAGAGATTGATAAATTCTTGATCTCATAAGGAATTAAGGGCTACAGGGAGAGTGTGGGTAAGTGGAGTTGAAATGCGCATCGGCCATGATTGAATGGCAGAGTGGACTCGAAGGGCCGAATGGCCTTAATTCCACTCCTATGCCTTATGGTCTTATGAGTCACCATTCTTCCCAATGTCATCACCACTATTTATCCTGCAACTTGCATCAATGAAAGAGCTGAATATTATCACAGTGCGAGTTCCTTGCGTACAATTTCCTTCAGTGTCACTTGGTCAAAATCCTGGAACTTACTCTCTAACAGCATTGTGGGTCTACTTACCCCAAATGAACCACAGCCATTCGAAAAGACAGCTCGCCAACACCTTCTCAAGGGTAACTAGGGACGGGCAATAAATGCTGGGCAAGCCAATGACATTCATCATTAAATGAGAGAAAAAAAAAGTTGCTACTTTTCCTGCAGAAACGACATCCTTGGCTGTAAAGTATTGTAGGGGTTGCAAAAGGTGCTATAGAAAGGCAAGTCTTTGTTCTGAAACTGTGTGCTCAAGACAGCAGGTGATGCCACCAGTGGCAGTGAAGATGTGGAATAAATGTTGGCCTTGACTCTCCCATCTGAAGAATAAATGAGAAAGAAACAAACAGAGTAAATGCTGTACACTGTTCATGTGTTCCACTTACTGGTGCCTCTGTCATCTCTGGAAACCTACACCCTTTCTCTGATCTTCCATTCTGATTACACCTTTACACACATGAACTGGACAGAGAGAAATGAATGAAAGGAACCTGCATTGATATAGCAACTTCCACAACCTTAGTACATTGTAAGCTAAGGGGTATTTTGTGACATCTGGGGCTGGTTAACTAATGAGGTCTGGGATGTGGTTCAAAATGATGCGTCACTATGGGATTGGATTCTCACTCTAGTTGAAATAGCCTCAGATCCTGTCTCCTCACCTTTAGCCAGAGTAAAATCACTGTATAACCGTGGTTTATCAACCCTTAAATAATTGAGAATGCGACTTGAAGCAGTTGGTGAAAATCCTGGTGTAATGTAAGAAATAACAATCCAATTTCAATCCTTACTCAAAGGCCTTAGAGGGCCAGGGATGAATACGTAAAAACCACATCAATCACAACTCTCATAAAACCATATGCCATCAGAGCAGAAGCAGTCCATCGAGTCTGCTCTGCCATTCAGAGAGATTATGGCTGATCTGCTAATCTTCATTTCCACTTTCCTGCCTTTTCCCATAATCCTGACCCCCTTCTTGATTAAAAATCTGTCTATCTCAGCCTTAAATAAATTTAATGATCCACCTCAACAGGTCTGTCTGACAAAGAATTCCACAATTTCATTGCCCTCTCCGACAAAAGAAGTTCAGCCTCATCTCTGTCTTAAAGAGTGCAGGCTTGAATTGGGCACTGCCACTTGACTGTGACTCAAACAGTGATGCTCAACACGGCAGCCCCAAGGTTTGAACTGTTCCACAGTAACTGATAGAATAGCATGACCCATCATTACACTGAGTTCAAATGGTCAAAACAAAATCTTAGATATGATCGAACAGAATCTGTGTCTTTTTCAGAGATTTGCAGTAATTCTCCAAACCATGTACTTTGATTAAGTATTGAGTAAACTAGACTTCCCCTTTCATTTTTGTTTCCCAGATTCCGATGAAGAAACTCCTCCTCCTCTGCCAGAAAGAACCCCTGAATCCTACATGCTCCCAGATAACCCCGGTAAGTGGATCACAGATCTCTCCAGAGGACCCACATTACAACTCAGAACAGAAGCAACTGTGAGGAATTTCCAGATCATTGGGGGGGGGGGGTCAGATCATGAGCTGGAAAGTTCCAGAATGATTTATTCATGTGATTCAGGTAATTGGGGGGGGGGGGGAGAACACAACAGAAAAGCAGAATATTTCTTAAAAGGCATGAAATTCATATATATTGATGCTTGGAGAGAGAAATGGGGGGGGTGTACTCCCCATGAGAACAGGGAATGTTAGTACACAGGTATAGCAGGTGATTTGGAAAGCAAAATGCTTGTCACCCTTTATTGCAAAGGGCATTGGAGGACAAGAGTAAAGAGGCCTTGCTGCAATTGGACAGGGCTTTGTTGAGGTTACACCTGAAGTACCATGAGTAGATATAAATGTGTGCAAAACATTAAGAGTTCCACAGACAATCCACCTCTATCAAGTCATATAAAGACTATTTATACTTTGAAATATTTCACAATTGAAAAAAAAGGGTTTGCAATTTCCATTAGCATTTGTTGACACAATCTGAGGGTTATCATTATGATACTGTAATGATCCCAGCTGATGTCATTATGGGATAAATCAGATCCCAGATGAAATTTTATTTAGCAAAGTGGACTTACATCAAAACATAATCACGCAATGCTGCAATGTACTTTTAGCAATTATACAGAGATTTATTCTGCAAAAGAAGTGAAGATAAAATAGAATAAATGAAGCTTTTTAACAAATAACACAATTTGAAAGATTTTGAAATACGCAATAAAGCATCCAATATTCCACCTATTCAACACCATCACACTACAGAGCAAGTTCATTTCCCTACCACATCTATAGTTTTTGAAAAGCTTTGTGCAATTCTGGTCATCCTGGTAGAGGAAAGATGTTGTGAAACTTGAAAGGCTTCAGTAAAGATTTACAAGGATGTTGCTGGGGTTGGACTGTTTGAGCTATGGAGAGAGGCTGAAGAGGCTGCGGCTATTTTCCCTTGGAAGGTGAGGGGTGACCTTATAGAATTTTATAAAATCATGAGGGGCATAGAAAGGGACAATAGCCAAGGTAAAATAGAATAAATGAAACTTTTTAACAAATAGCACAATTTGAAAGATTTTGGAACATGTAGTAAAGCATCCCATAATCCCCAGAATAGGAGAGTTCAAAACTAGAGGGCGTAGG
Organism: Chiloscyllium plagiosum; assembly: GCF_004010195.1. NCBI lineage: Eukaryota > Metazoa > Chordata > Chondrichthyes > Orectolobiformes > Hemiscylliidae > Chiloscyllium > Chiloscyllium plagiosum. The sequence goes on from NC_057735.1 coordinate 2,480,447, forward strand.
TTTAAGGTGACAGGGGAAAGACTCAAAAGGGACCTACGGGACAACTGTTTCATGCAGAGGATGGTGTGTGTATGGAATGAGCTGCCAGAGGAAGTGATGGAGGCTGGTACAATAGCAATATTTAAAAGGGATCTGGATGGGTATATGAATAGGAAGGGTTTAGAGGGATATGGGCTAAACGCTGACAAATAGGACTAGATTAATTTAGGATATCTGGTCGGCATTGACTAGTTGGACTGTAGACTGTAGAGCCTGTTTCTGTGCTGTACAACTCTATGACTCTATCTTCCTTAACTGTTTCTTTCAATTCCTAGTTTTGAAGGGTTGAGAGCCTCTTCGTTGAGTAGCATAATTGAGCTTAGACTTTCTCAGTGTTGAATGGCCTTTACAAGATCCTAACCAAGCATTTCTGGTCTGGGACTTACAAAGTAAAACCCTAACACTGAGGTAACATATTTCCCAACTTTTCTGAAGTCTCCTTTCAATAGGGAAACCATTTCATACATCTTACTTCAATCTGTATTGCTATCGACTGAAACCAAAATCTTTCCCAAGTTTGTCCCCTGTACAATGCAAAGAAGGTCAATTAATGATTGATTCTAACTCAACACAAGCTCGTGTTTTCACTGTTTCCTCTGTTCATTTGTAAATCATTCCCAATGCAAACAAATTCACATTACCATTTCTGGAACCCTCTCTCTTTTACTGGTGTGATTAATTATGGGGAGGTGATGACCTAGTCATATTGTCACTGGACTATTAACCCAGAGACCAGGTAATGTTCTGGGGACCCGGGTTCAAATCCTGCCACAGCAGATGGTAGCTTTTGATTTCAATAAATATCTGTAATTAAGAGTCTAATGATGACCATGAGGTGATTGTTGTTGACCCATCTGGGTCACTAATGTCTTTTAGGGAAGGAAACTGCCATGTTTACACGTGACTCCAGTCCCACAGCAATTTGGTTGACTCTTAACTGGCCTCTGAGCAATTAGGGATGGATAGAAAATGCTGCCTGACCAGTGGTGCCCTCATTCCATGAAAGAATAAAATAAACGTTACTTACTCTATCCAGCCTTCTCCTTTATAAGGAGAACAGTCCCAACTTCTTCAGTCTATCTACATAACTGAAGTTCCTCATCTGTGGGACCATTCTTGTAAACCACTTCTGCCCTCTCTCTGATGCATCCATATCCTTCCTTTAACGTGGTGACCACAAATGTTCACAACACCCCAGCTGAGGATGAATAAGTGGGTTGTACAAGTTCAACATCACCTCCTTGCTCTACGCCCTATTAATAAAGCCAAGAGCACAATATGCTTTATTAACTGCTCTCCACCAGTCCTGCCATCTTCAGTCATCTGTACACATAATACCCAGGTTCCTCTGCACCCGCATCTCCTTATTTTGTGTTGACTTTCAATGTTCTTTCTACCAAAGTGCATCCAAGTCTCACATCTCTGTCACCTATCCGCCCACTCCAGCAACTTGTTAATGTTCTTTTGAAGTTTCACACTATCCTCTTCACAGTTTACAATTCTTGTAAGTTTTTGTCATCTGCAAACTTTGGAGTTTCCTCCAAACATCATGATCTAGATCATTAAAAATATCAGGGAAAGCAAGAGTCCCAATACTGACTCCTGGGGAATTCCCTTACAACCTTCCCCCAGACCATTGACCATTACCCTCTGTTTCCTATCACTCAGTCCATTTTGTATCCATGTTGCTACTGTCCCTTTTATACCATGGATTCTAATTTTCCTCACAGGTTGTATCACACTGTATCAAACACCTCATTATCCTCATTGAGCCTTTCTGTTGCTCTTCAACAAACTCCAGTAAGTTAGTTAAACATAATGTCTTCCTTAGAAATTTGTGCTGACTCTTCATAATTGATCTACCTTTTTCCATGGAACTACTAATTCTATCCTGTGTAATTGTGTCCAGAAACCCCCCATCACTGAAGTTGAACTGACTGGTAATTGCTCAGCTTATCTTGACAACCTTTCTTGAACAAGGCAGTAATGTTTGCAATTCCCCCATTATGGTCACTATCCCAAAAGTGCTCGCCCACTGATACTTCAACTGCTTGACCAGCTTCATTCCCTGGGATTCGGTCTAGCACTGCCTCATCTCTAGCTGGACTATCTGCATAATGGCACAAATAGCTCTTCCAGATACTGGATTAATACTTCCACTCTGAAGAGGCAGTATCAATGAGGATCTTTTATTTTGAATAATAAAGTGACAGCTATATTAGATACTCAGAACCTTATTTCATGTCATTGTAGTTCCTGAGGCCTGCCTATGGTGGCTACTGCATGAATTGGGTTGGAGGATGTCAAAGCAAAGAACTGGCACATGGGGATTTATGGGTTAGCTCTAAGTTGGCACAGGAGTTTAACAGGCCAAGTCGGTAATAGAGAGTTATGTATTGGAATGGAGGGTACAAGAGGCCAAGGGGATGGATAAAGAGACATACCTTGCTACAGAGGGTAGGAGGGGCCATGGGAGATGGGTGAATGGACAGAGCTCTGCTTGGAATGGGGCATGGAAACTGTGCAGGGTAAGAGGGAGGTGAGATCAAGAGCACTTTTTTTTTGTTGTACTGCTGGTCTTACAACTGGGATGATATTGCAAGGCACTGCTTTTCAAACAGGCTCCTCTGCCTGTATATTGTTTGTGGAAGGAGAGTGTGGAGCTAGAATCATGTTAACAACTTTCTCCCAAGAACAAAAATCCAATGGCTCAGGGCAGTTTCTTTTGAGTTGGATCTACAGAGATGGAAAATTTCCAAATGCTATGTTCCTGGTTCAGGAATAAAAATTCCGTGTTGGTCTTCATATATATGGAAGGATTCACTTGAATTAGAGATGAAACAGCAAAGATTCATTACATGGCTCCCTGGGATATAGGGCTATCAGACCCGCTGAGTAAATCGGGGCTTTATTCTCTGAAGTTTAGAAGAATGAGAGAAAATCCTGGAACTCCCTCCCTAAGTGCATGAACTGCAGCGGTTCAAGAAGGCAGCTCACCCCCACCTTCTCAAGGGCAACAAGGGACAGGCAATAAATGCTGGCCCAGCCAACGATGCCTGTCCCATGAATGAATCTCTTTAAAATCTCATTGAAATTTTCAAGATTCTGAAGGGGCTTGACAATGTTAATTCTAAGAGGGTTTCTCTACAGACTGGGTAATCGAGAACCTGAAAGCATTACCCAGGGTGAGAGGCTGATCACGTAAATGAGATGAGAAGAATTTTCTTCAGTCAAAAGTGGGTGAATTTTGTATTCTTTGGAAGGCTGTGGATGCTCTGTTTTAAATACATTGAAAACTGAGACAGATTCTTGGTCACTCAGGGAATCGGGGGATATGAAGAGTGGGTGGAAAAGTAGTTATAGCCAAAGATCAGTTCTTGAAAGTGGCACCAGGGTGGTGAAGAAGGCGTTTGGCACAGTTGCCTTTATCGATCAGAGTTTTGAGTACAGAGGTTGGGATGTCATGTTGCAATTGTCCAGGATATTGGTGAGGTTACTTTTGGAACACTGTGTACAATTCTGTTCGCCCTGCTATTGGAAAGATATATTAAGTTGGAAAGGGTGCAGAAAAGAATTACAAGGATGTTACCAAGACTGGAATATTTGAGTTACAAGGAGAGGCTGGATGGATGGGACTTCTTTCCCTCAAACATAGGAGGCTGAGGGGAGACATTATTGAAGTTTATAAAATCATGAGGAGCGTAGATAAGGTGAATAGTCAAAGACGTTTCCCTCGGGGAGTTCAAAACTAGAGGGCATAGGCCTCTAGAGAGCATAAAAGGTGAGTGGGGAAAGATTTAGAAGGGATCTGAGGGGCAATGCTCTAACACAGAGGGTGCTTCACATACGGAATGAACTGCCAGAGAACATTGACGCAGGTACAGTTACAACATTTTAAAAAAACATTTGAAAGGTACATGAATAGGAAAGGTTTAAAAAGATGTGGGTCAAATACAGGCAAATGGGACTAGTTTAGTTACGGCAACTTGATCGGCATGGACCAGTTGGATCAAAGTGTTTGTTTCTGTGCTCTATGACTGTATCGACTAACAGAGCACACTAGATGGGCCAAATGGCCTAGCCCTTCTTCGAAGTAAGAAACTAGCTTACAACTCATCCTATCAGTGCTCAATAAACTACAATTCAGCCAAACTTGCAGTTAATGCACATCATCACGTTTGATTTGGTTTAATTTATTATTATCACATGTACCGAAATACAGTGAAAAGTCTTGTTTTGCATGCAACCAGACAAATCATACAAGGAATGGGGGCAAGGTAAAAGAGATGGAAGATGGTATTGCTAATCAGCGATAGTATCATGACTGCAGAAAGGAAAGCCGTCGAGGAGGGTTTGTCTAGAGAGGATAGATAAATGGACAGCACAGTCGTTCAGTGGTTAGCACAGAAGGCTTACAAGGCCAGGAATCTGGGTTCGATTCCTGCCTCAGGCGACTGTCTGTGTGGAGGTTGTACACTCTCCCCATGTCTCCGTGGGTTTCCTCCCACAATCCAAAAGATGTGCAGGTCAGGTAAATTGGCCATGCAAAATTGCCCAAAGTGTTAGGTGCATTAATCAGTGGTAAATATAGTGTAGGGGAATGGGTCTGAGGGCAAGTTACTCTGAGGAGGGTCAGTGTGGACTTGTTGGGCTGAAGGGCCTGTTTCCATACTGTAGGGGAATCTAATCTAAATCCCCTGGACCAGATGGGACATACCCTAGGTTACTATAGGAAGCCAGGGAAGAGATTGCTGCACTTTTGGCGTTGATCTTTGCATCCTCACTGTTCACTCGCGTAGTGCCAGATGATTGGAGGGTACCAAATGTTATTCCTTTGTTCAAGAAAGGAAAACCCTGGGAATTACAGACCAGTCAGTCTTACGCCAGTGGTGGGCAAAATATTGGAGAGGGTTCTGAAAGACTGATTTTCTAAGTAATCATAAATCCTTAGTTTGATTAGAGATAGTCAGCATGGCCTTGTGAGGGGCAGGCCATGCCTCACAAACCACACTGAATTATTTGAGGATGTTGATGAAAATAGAGCAGTGAATGTGGTGTACTTGGATTTTAGCAAGGCATTTGATAAAGTTCCCCATGGTGGATCCTTTCAGAAAGTAAGGAGGCATGAGATACAGGGAAATCTGGCTGTCTGGGTACAGAATTGACTGGGCCATGGAAGACACAGGTGGTGGTAGATGGAAAATATTCAGTCTGGAGCTTGGTGACCAGTGGTGTTCTGCAGGGACCTGGAACCTTTGCTCTTTGTGCTTTTTATAAATGAGTTGGATGAGGAAGTGGAAGGGTGGGCTAGTAAGTTTGTTGATGACACGAATGTTGGCGGAGTTGTGGAATAGGGTGGAGGACTGTTGTAGTTGCAATGGAACATTGACAGGATGCAGAACTGGGCTGATAGTGGCAGATGGAGTTCAACCTGGAAAAGTGTGGAGAGGTCTTTGATTATGTTGGCTCCTTTCCTGAGGCAGTGGGAAGTGTAATTGTCAGACACAATTGCTGCCCAGACCTGACCAAAGTTAATCATTCCTTGGTTTATTTTCCTCTGATACAGAGTTGGTACCAATTCCTTCAGCATCTCGGAAAATTGGATCATCTTCAGAATGGAGTGGATCTACACAGCCCAGGACCTTTGTGGAATCCAAAAATGTGAAGACACGGAGTAAGGTATTGGTCACAAGCTATGAACTCTGAGTATTGGAGACATAAACAATGCAGCAACTGCAGAAAAATCAGGATCTTTGTCAATGGGGGAAAAAGGCTGAGGTGGCCTGAGTTAGCTTCTAGTGGATGTAAAAAAGAGGAATTCCCTGACAGATTTAATAGTGGGACATCCAGCATTGAATCTGTGAAAGCCCAGCAATTTTAATGCAACCAAGACAGCTGCCTGTATATATAGATGGGGAAAAAGTGAGGTCTGCAGATGCTGGAGATCAGAGCTGGAAATGTGTTGCTGGAAAAGCGCAGCAGGTCAGGCAGCATCCAGGGAACAGGAGAATCGACGTTTCGGGCATAAGCCCTTCTTCAGGGAATGGGGAAGCCAAGTACTCCAGTCCTGTGCTCTTTCTGTCCTGGGAGCTTTTGATGAGGAGAGTGTAGAGGAAGCTTTACTCTGTATTCCAATCCTGTGCTGTTTCTGTCCTGGGAATGCTTGATGGGGACAGTGTGGAGAGAGCTTGACTTTCAGTTTAGAAAAATAAAGGGAGCTTTACTTTCAGTTTAAGAGTTGAGTATTTTCTTCCCAATTACATTCAAAGGCCACTCCAAATTCAAAGTTCTGAAACCTACATCCCTCCAGAACCAGGTCACACTCACTTATTGGCCTAGATTTAACTGGCTATCACCAGGTTACCCACTGTCTGGGCTCCTGCATTTTATTTATCAGTTTCTCTACAACCTTGGCCCTCCCTTCTCCTACACACTCCTCTTGTTTGTCTGTCACCTTTCTTGCTCTGACATGCATTGTTTAGAAATCCCGCTCCAAAGGTTCCTTCCTTCCTGCTTCTCCTTCAGCCTTCGTAAATGTTCCCTCCTGCAGCTATCTTCTGACATGAAACTGTACTTTCTCCACACCTGACCTCTCCTAACCAGTCTATCAGAGCAAGATGAATGTTGCTGCTTCTGGGAACTGTAATTCATTTCACTGCATTGTCAGTAAATCAATTCACTACAGTTTATGATTCATTGCACTGTGTCTTTTTCAGAGTTTAAAGTTGAGAGCTTTTAGATTGGGTGAGTGTTTCAAGCTAATGGTTTAAAATAATTATAATGTTGTAGACAGTTAATTTATGTACATTTTCTTTCTTGACATTACTTTTTTCAAATTGAAAACTGTTTTTATTGATCGCTAATTAACAATTCCTGTAATTTCAGTAACTATTAGTCAAGTACTTCCAGTAACTATTAAGCATCTCAAAAATTGTACTATCTATTTATCATGCAGGAATGAGGTAACTGTTAACCATATGAATAATTCTAGTAACTAGAGTTATATAGTCATTATCCCACAGCATGAAGTCACACAATACATTAGGTCCAGGCTAGTAGCCATGGAACTGTTTGGGATTTCTGGTCCATCTTCCCACATTATCAGATTAGGAATAAAGACTTACTTCCACATGGGATTTTTTCTTTGAAATTTCAGTCAGCTTTCTCTGAATAGAGTGAGAGGAACAGTCACAGCAACTTCCAGATTCCATCATCTAGAAGGACAAGGGCAGCAGCCGCATGGAAACACCACAGTTAAAAGTTCCCTTCCAAGATGTGCACCATCCTGACTTGGAAATATATTGCTGTTCCTTCCCTGGGCCAAAATCCTGGAAATTCCTCCATAACGGCATTGTGGTGTTCCTACATCACATAGACTCCAGCAGTTCATGAAGACAGCTCACCAACACCAGCCCCACCACCACCTCAAGGGTAAATGAGATAGGCAGCAGATGGCACACTTGCAAGAGATACCCACAACAGAAGGATTAATTTTCAAATGATAACATGGCATGATTGTTGTATTTTGAAAAATTTAAGCACATTTGTTGTCACGCGAATTAGGAAATTCATAGTCTTGAACCTTTTTTATGTCACTGTTCATTACAGCTCCCTCCATATTAATTCTTAGACAATCAAATATTTTGGAGAGAAGGAGTGGAATGGATGAGATGGGATCCTTGTGAAAGATCAACTAGTGTCTGCAAAAATCTGGTGTTTAAGTCATTATTTTTCTTTTGTCCATTCACTAATAGATTTTTCTTTCTCCTTTAGAAAGAAAATGTGACACATTATCACTTCCAAATGCAATCAGTGAGTATTATTCTCTCTCCTTTTGTGCATCTCCTCAACACCCTTAAATAAAAGTTAGCAGTGCTCAACTACTATGATGCTGACTCTCTCCCTGTGTCATGGAATAAGACCAGATGGACTACCCAGTATTAACCTGTACTAGAAATGACAATGGCGCAACCTGCCTAGTCAACCCTGCCAAGGCTTCCTTACTAACATTTGGGAACTTGTGCCAAAATTAGGAAGGTTGTCCTCCAGATCAGTCAAGTCAACGCCTGACCCAGTCAAACTCATAGAATCATACCTTACAGATATTGCCCCAGCCTCTTTCATCATTATTCTTGGGTGTATCCTGTCCCACTAGCAGAACAGACTCAACAGAAATGGCAGCCCAGTGATATACCATTGGGAAGGAGTTGCCGTGGGAGTCCTCAACATTGTTTTGGGATCTTATGAAGTCTCATGGCATCATGTCAAACATAGGCAAGGAAACCTTCTGCTGCTTATCACCTCCCCAAGTAATTTTTGAAACAGCACTCCTTCATGTTGAATATCTTTTGGAAGAGGCACTGGCGTAGCAAGAACACAGCTTATACTTTGGGTCAGGAACTTCTATGTACATCACCAAGATTAGCTCGAGTATGAGTGTTAACTGAGCCAGTGGTGGGGAGGTATGAGGTGTGGTGTGGGATGAGAGAAGACACACTGATCACAAACACTGGTCACTGTTGTGTTACATATCTGGGGAGAGGGTACTAACTGAATTCCCTCCTTTCTCTGTGCACTTGCTGGTAGGATATGAACTCAGTCACAGAATGTCTTCACTGAAACTCACCAATTGATCCTGTTTCTCAGTAAATGAATATCTGCAGCATAAAGAAATTAGAGAAATACATAGTGGGCGGTTGTGAATGGTTTTAACCAGTCAGTGCGTACACAGTTGAAATCCATATCCAGGAGATTCCTTGATTATATGTCCTTGTGTATAGTATCTCCCATTGTGTGTTGTGGTCATTCCAGGTGATTCGCATTTATGACTTTCTGCTTTCTTGTTTCTTAAGCATGACTGTCTCTTCATTTCACCTGCAGCCTTGCCCCAGTCTGGACCACTTTCATCACCTGAGACTGACAACTCCAGATCATTAGACGATTCCAACAAGCCTTTTGCAAGGAGCAAGGTGAGGAAGTTTGTCTGTCCCATTACCATGTTTGATCTGTGTCTGTAGGGGACACAGTATTGGGGGCTTATATAAGTCAGTTACATTACGTGATAATTAACTGACATTTTACTTTCTGCATCTTTTGTTGAGGTTTTACTTTCAAAGTAATTTGTGACAACAAGCAGAACTTGGGGAAATGGTTTTGAGGCAAAAACGGAAACTCGGCAGCTTTGGCAGCATCTATGGAGAGAAAACTGGCCTTGTGCGATGCAAAGGTTACTTGCTACTTCTCAGCCTAACCCTAACATTGTCCAGGTCTTGCTGCATTTGAACGTAAGAAGTAGGAATAGGCCTTTAAGCCTGCCCCACCATTCTATAAGACCATGGAAGATCCGTACCAGGTCTCAACTCGTCTTTTATACTAACTCCATATAACACTCAACTCCTTGATATTTCAAACATCTGTCGATCTCTTCTCTAAATACATTCAGTAATCTAGCCTCCACAGTTTTCTGGGGTACAGAATTCCAAACATTCACCATCCAGAGAGAATACCTCCACATCTCAGTTTAAATGACTGTTCCCTTATTCTGTAACTATGTCCCTCACCGACTAGTGGAAATATCTTCTCAACATCGACCTTGTCAAGACCCCTCAAAATCTTGTACATTTCAATAAGATCACCCTTCATTCTTCTAAGTTCTATTTAATGAAGGCCAAACCTGTTTAGTCATACTCAAGTCTACTCCTTTATCCCAGGGAGCAGATGGGAGAACTGTCAGAATGGAAGTATGGCTCCTCATCTCCAAAGGAAGCCTGGTTGAAAGCTCCTGTCAGAAATGAAGAGCTCTCATGCATCCCAAAGCAGAATGGGCAGAGTAGGAACTGCATGAGACTGCCATTCATAAAATCCAGCCCAGTGTTTCAGGACAAAGACCTTTCACTGGAAAGATGGAAAAGATTAGTTAGAGAGTAGCTCATCTCTGACATCATTCTGTTTGTGATGAAGGACACCTGAGATGTTAACTCCGTTTCGCTCTCCACCGATGCCACTGGATTTGCTGATGATTTGTAGTACAGGGAAGGGCCACACAACCTGTCATACTTTGGCTAGCTGTTTGACAGAGCTATTCAAATCAATCCTTGCTTCCTCTGACAGTGCTGCCACTGTTTTTTCTTCACGCTTCATCTGTGACTCTTTTGAAAGTTATTCCTGAACCGCTTTCACAGCCATTTCACACCAATTCTCTGCATTTCATTCATTCTATAAACTAAATGTGCAGAACCTTTTAGCTCCAGCAGGTGGCATCTGTATTAGAGGAGCATGTTCCACCTCAGGAGTTGTGCAGATACAAGATAAGGCTATTCAGCCCCTTAATTCTGCTCTGCCATTCAGTGAAATGGTGACTAATCTATAGCACAACCCCTTTTTATCTACCTTTCCTCCATATCTGTCGCTAAATATCCTCACTTATTAGAAAAATTCAGGTTTTTAGACCATAAGCCGTATGAGCAGACATAGGCCATTCAGCCCATCAGTTGTGCGCCATCATTCAATGCATGATTGATCTGATAATTTTCAACTCCGTTTTCCTTCCTTATCCCCATACCTTGCTGGAAGACTGAACAGCTTTGGTCCCTCTCCTTTAAGGAAGGATACATTATCATTGGAGGCATTCCAGAAAAGGTTCATTAGGTAGATTCTGAATATGGAGCCACTGTCTTATTCCCTCACTAATACAAAATCTGTTTATCTCAGCCTAGAATATGTTTAATGACCCAACCTCAATAGCCTTCATCGATGAACAATTTCAAAGATTTACCCCCTCCCACCCCCGGAGAGAAACCAACCCCCCCCTCATATCTACCTTAATGTGCAACCCCTTATTCTGAAGATGATTCTCTCTAGGCTGTGACTCTCCCATCGAGGGGACAACGTTTTTTGCACCTACTCTGTCAAGTTTCCTAAGAAAGCTGAAACAGAAATTGCTGGAGAAACTCAGCACCTCTGCCAGCACCTGTGGAGAGAAAGCAGAGTTAGCATTTCAGGTCCAGTGAGCATTCTTCAGAACATCCAATAAAATCTTGTATGCTTTAATAATGTCTCCTCTCAGTTTTTTAATTTCTATTGAATACAGGCTCAAGTCACTCAACCTCTCCTCATAAGACAGTGACTCCATATCCAAAATAGACTGAATAAACCTTTTCTGGAATGCCTCCAATGATAATGTGTCCTTTCTTAAAGGTGGGGCCCAAAACTGTTCAGTCATCCAGCTGTGCTCTGAACAATGTCTTGTATAGTTTTAGTGAAACTTCCCTACTTTTATATTCCATTCCGTTTGAAATAAGGAGAGTTCCAAATTTCTACACCCCTTTGTGGTTAACAACTGCTTCCAAACATTGTTGCTGAATACCTAGCTCTGCATAAACCTTGTGACCTGCTCTTCAGAATTCCCTCAACCAGAGGAAACAGTTTCCCACCCTATCCAAACTCATTCTCATTTTAACACCTTAAGCAGATCACACGTAAATTACAATCACCATCCTTAATTTATCAGGCTCTCAAGTTTAAACTTCCTAACAACACTGTGGGTGCACTTACACCCATAATTCAAGGCTGAAGCTTACTGCCACCTTCAAAAAGGGCAATTAGGAGTGGGCAACAAAGATAGGCCTTGCCAGCAGTGTTCACATCCTACAGAAGAATAAAAAAGCTCTGCCAAACCAGCACTCGTCAGAGACAAGCAACTAAACCCCCTAAAAATGCACCGACATAGAGTACAAAGTCATTCTTAGTTCTCGTGTTGGTGGTGGAGTCTAGCGGGTGACAGCTTGTTGCCTTGCTCCCTAGATTAGCTGCTACAATGGTTGAATTGGCAATAGATCTGGTGTGATTTGCAACATTACACCAGCTTTTCTAAAGAACCTTTTTATGATTATCTTTCTTTTTCTCTTTGGCTGTTTGCAGAGTTTGAAAATTCTCCGAAGTATGAAAAAATGTAAGTAGAATTATCTTCATACAATCACTTATGAGGAAAAGCATCATGGAATCACACAGCCAGGAGGCCATACTATCCATCACGACTGTGGCACCTCTTAGAGAGCTGTCCAATTAGTGACCTTCTACTATGCTTTCGTCATTGTCCTGAAAATGTTTTCCTTCTCCAGTATTTATCAAGGTCATAAAATGTCAACTGTGCCAGACAGGAGAAACAGAGCATCAGACAGGCTCACTTTAGAAGTATCTCTGTAAATCTGAAGTCAGCATTAATCTGATCCAATCCCATACTCTTAATTGCATTGTCCATTTTGCACTCTATCTCAACAGAAGCTTGGTGATTACGCAGTGTGCGTGTGCGCTCAATGTTAGCTGTTCATTCAATAGGCGATTGTAAGATTATCTTCTGTACAAACTGGCTGTTTCATTTGCAGTGCCTCAGACTCTTAACACTGAGTTTGAAGGTTTGGGTTCAAATCCCTCTGCACAAATCTCCAGACCGGCACCTTTATTGCAGGACAGAGGGTGTTCTTCATAGTCAGAGGTTCCTTCTCTCAGATGAGACAATAAACCAAGACACCATCTGCCTGCTCAAGATCCCATAGCACTATTTGGAAAAACACAAGGAGTTTCCCACAGTTTCTTGGCCACAATTTGGTCTCTCAGCTGATGTTAATTAAACAGGTTACCTGGCTATTGTCGAGATGTTGTTTGTGGGATCTTGCTGTGTACAATTTTGCGGGATTTCCTGTATTTCAACAGAAGCTACACTTCAACAGTGCTTCATCAGCTGTCATTTATTTTTACTTTACCTGAGGTGGTGAAAACGTCAGCAGGTCTGTTACTGAGAGCAATTTGAGAAGGGTAATTATAGCACATTAAATTCATTTATTTTTCTTTGGGGGAAGGGATGTGGGATTCACTGGCTTGACCAGCATTTGTAACCCATCCTGAATTGCCACTTCAACTGAACAGCTTGCCAGGCCCTATTGAAGTACCAACCATGTTATTTGGATCTGGAGTCACATTTAGACAAGACCAGATAAGATAAGCAGATATCTTTCTCTAAAGGACATCAGTGAATATTTTACAACATTCGATGCTAGTTTCATGGGCGCCAAGACTGAGACTGGCTTTATATTCTGGATTTATTCATTGAATTTAAATTCCACCGGGTACCTGGGTTTCTGGATTACTAGACCATGGCCTAATGGTATTATGCTGTGGTTCTGTTCGCCGAGCTGGAAGTTTTTGTTGCAAATGTTTTGTCCCCTGTCTAGGTGACATCCTCAGTGCTTGGGAGCCTCCTGTGAAGCGCTTCTGTGGTGTTTCCTCCGGCATTTATAGTGGCCTGTCCCTGCCGCTTCCGGTTGTCAGTTTCAGCTGTCCGCTATAGTGGCCGGTATATTGGATCCAGGTATATGTGTTTGTT
>NC_057735.1:2494001-2508584 GCF_004010195.1 Chiloscyllium plagiosum
GTGGACAGCTGAAACTGACAACCGGAAGCGGAGGAAACACCACAGAAGCGCTTCACAGGAGGCTCCCAAGCACTGAGGATGTCACTTAGACAGGGGACGAAACGTTTGCAACAAAAACTTCCAGCTCGGCGAACAGAACCACAGCAACGAGCACCCGAGCTACAAATCTTCTCACAAACTAATGGTATTATTGCTGGACTATCAATCCAGAGATCGAGGTAATATTCTGGGGGACTTCGGTTCGAATGGCAGATGGTAGAATTTGAATTCAATAATAAGCTGAAAATAAGAGTTTAATAATGAGCATGAAGCTATTGCTGAACCCATCTGGTTCGCTAATGTCCTTCAGGGAAGGAAATCTGCCATCCTTCTCTGGTCTGGCCTACATGTAAATCCAGACCCATAGCAATGTGGTTGCTGGGCAATTAGGGATGAGCAATAAATGATGCCTAGTGACACCCAAATCCTGTGAATGAATAAAACAAAAAGACCAATGACATTACCACTGTGCCTCCATCTCCCCTGCATTACTGCAAATGAAGCTTCACATGACGTACAGTCAGTTCTGCTGTAATGCAGTAGTTCTATTCCCATGCAATCCCGTGTTATAAGAAAATCGCATAATAGCAGCACCATTTAAACTAACAGGGCTGGAATTGTGTTATAACCAATACATGCTTTAAAACTTCGGGCTTTAGAAACAGTGGCCCCAATTTGTCAAGCGTGTTGTAGCGAATTGGTGTTAATGAAATGAGTGTTAGAGCAGAATGACCTGCAGATAAACCAAATCTAGTGAAAATTTATAATCTATCATCATCTGTAGCTCAACTGAAAACAGTTTGCAAAAGCGCTCTACTTAGACAAGTTTCATCATATTTCCATCGACCAGAAACATGGAGGTTGATTATTATGTAAATCAGGATTATTTAAATCCAGACTCTCAGTATTTCCAGACACTGAATCTAGATTAAGGCAGATGCTGCCTGTACTCTATTGAAAGAGTGCTACATTGTCAGAGGTGCTGTCTTTCAGGTGAGACAAATAGAGGCCTCAGCTGCAACATAAAAGATCCCATGGCATCTAAAGAAGAGCAGACCTTGACTGTTTGTCTCTGTCCATAGATGCCACCAAACCTGTTGCATTTTTCCAGAATTTTCTAGTTTTATTTCAGGGAGTTCTTCCCACTATCCCTCAATCAACATCTGTACAACAAATTACTTGTTAATTTTCGCAGTGCTGTTTGTGGGATCTTGCTGTGCAAAAACTGGCTGCTCAGTCACACATTCAACATTTTACATTCCAACAATGACTACTCTTCCGAAAATACCTTATTGACTGCAAAGTGTTTTTGGCCATCCTCGAATTGTCAGAGCTGGTATATAAATGCAGTATGGTTCCTTTTAAGTATTAACTATTAATTCATTTTGTGAAGGAATGTATTTATCCACCAGTAGGCAGTATATTTCATCAATCTTTTAATCAGAAATCTGAACTTACCAACAAAGACATTGCAACCAAACCACTGGAATGTGTGTTAATCCTTCTTTCCATGTCTCTTTGTGATTACAGCCATAACCAGTGTTCCAGCATTGTCCAAGGCTTCAGAGAGTGAACCAAGCACAGAACACAGTCGCTCATTTCTGAACTTTGGTGAGTTTATCAGTGTTTACTGAGGCTGATATCTGGCACCCTTCACTCTGAGCAGATGGTTGTGGTGTTAGTTTATCGGCTGTAACGGCTACGGGTCCACATTCAACCCTCCTAATTGTTATGATTCAGTTGGGATCCATCTTCCACCCTCCATAATCCATTCAATAAAATCACCACTGATCTGATTACTCCCCAGTCCTGTCTACCCCAGTAAATTTTCACTTCCTTGCTTAATAAGAATCTATGTACATCTGCCTTCAAAATATTTAAGGACTCTGCTTCCATCACCTTTTCCGGGAGAGAGTTCCAAAGATTCACAACCCTACAGGAGAAGAAACATCTATGTCTTAAATGAGCAACTCCAGATTTTTAAGTAACTACCCTGGTTCTAGAATCTTCCACGAGAGGAAACATCCTCTCCACATCTACCCTGTTAAGAGTCTTCAGGATTTTATGTTTCAATTATGTTGTCTCTTATTCTTCTGAACTCCTAAGGCTGCAATCCTATGGGGTTGGTTGCTCAGTTTGCTGGATGGCTCATCTCAAATGTAGGGTGGTGCTAAAAGCATAGGTTTAATTCCTGCACTGGCTGATGCAATCAATGAAGGACTCTCCCTCTCAACCTCTCCCTGAACCTGAGGTGTGGTGACCCTCAGGTTAAACCACAGCCAGTTGTTTCTCCCTAATGACAGAGAAAACTAAATAGTGATTTGGCTTTATGATCCTAACTTGTCAAACCTTTCCTCATAGAGAAACCTGCTTATTCCAGGTATTCTAGAGTCATGCATAATGGAAACATATCCTTTGATCCAACCAGTCCACCCCAACCTTGTTCCCAAACTAAATTAGTCCCACCTGCCTGCACTTGATCACCCCAAATCTTTCCTATTAGTGTACTTATCCAAATGTCTTTTAGACATTGTAACCATACCTGCATCCACCACTTTCTCTGGCAGTTCATTCCACACATAAACTACTCTATGTGTAAAAGAAAGTTGCCATTCATGTCCTTTTTAAATATTCTTGGCTCACCTTAAACATAAAGTCTAATAAACCTTCGCTGAACTGTTTCCAATGCCTTTGCAGCCTTCCTTAAATAAGGTGATTAATAATGTGCATCGTACTCAAGATGCAGTCTCACCTATGCCCTGTATAATTGAAGTATAATCTACTTTTACTCAATTGTCCCAAAGTAACGGAACATTTTCTATTAGCTTTCTTTCTTTGTAGATTTGCCTCCTCTTTATCTCATCACCTCCTCCAGCCGTATAACTGATCAAGAATCCTAGAATCATCCAGCTCAGGCATCTTGTGCCTCTCCCATTCCCTTTAATCCACCATTGTAGCCTTAGAATAGTTAAAAAAACAACCTGTTTGAGACATACAAGATCCTGAGGGATTTTGACAGGAAAGAGTATTCTGTCTTGTGGAAGTAACTGAAACTAGTTTAAAAATGTGACCACCCATTTAAGACAGAGATATGCAGAAGCTGTTTTCTCTCAGAGGGTCATTAGTCACTGGAACTCTTCCTTAAAAGGTGGCAGCAACAGAATGTGTGAATACTTTTAAGGCACAGTGGATAGTTCTCAATAAGGGGTGAGGGGTTATTGGATTAGGCAGGAATGTGGAGTAATTAGATTAGCCCTGATCTTATTAAACGGTGAAGCTGCTAATTTATATGTATTTTAAGATGTTCCTTAAAGATGCGCCTTTTTCATCCAAGGGTTTGGTCATCTTTCACAGTATCTCTCTGTGTGACTTAAGGGCAAATATTGTTTCATAACATCCCTGTGAAGTGCCTTGGGAATGCTTTACATTAATAAAAGTGTTATATGATAAGGTGTGGTTGGAGTATATGTCAATAAAAGATTGTTGAGCGTTGTGTTTGATAAACATAAACTGTGATTTCAAAATGTTGGAAACAGTCTTGATCTTGTGAAAGGGATCAGAGAAACATAAATACAGAAGTAAAAGACCAGAGAAGATCAATGGATCAATGGTTTCTCAAGTCCAAAGTCAATATTCACTTCCTGTTTCTTGCCTTAAACAAAATGCAGAACCATGCTGTAAAGTTATAGTCATACGTTCAGGAAATAATTCTTCCCTTAATTATTTTGGGGATCTTTGCAGTTTCATTTCTGACTTGCTTATAATCGATGAGGCTAGCTGGTTTTGGTTCAGCTGCAGTCTTACTGAGAAAGTCAAGCAAGAATCTCAATATAACGGAAAGCATGAATGTAAACAAACTCAGTTTTTCCAGTTTTTCTGATCACAGATTGAATTTAGTTTTCCTGATGAAGGGCTTATGCCCAAAACATCAACTCTCCTGCTCTTTGGATGCTGCCTGACTTGTTGTGCTTTTCCAATACTACACTTTTTGACTCTGATCTCCAGCATCTGCAGTCCTCTTTCTTAGTTTTCCAACTGTTGGCCATGTCTGGGATCCCAATATCAAAGACTCTGTTCCACAACGTTAATAGATCTTCTAATACACAGAAGGCAATTGACTCTCAGTGACAACTTACCTTGTGTACTAGTGTAAATGGTCTGATTTCTAAGGCAAAGTTTTTAGGCCCAAGTCAGAGGGTTGACTTTTGCACATGCTATATTTTTGAGAGGTCCACCTGCATTTTTGATCTGGGTCCTGAGAGAAATCCAAAACCAAAAACTGTAGTAATGAACAATTAGTAATTAATACTCACAACATGGTCAGTTTTTCAAAACCACTTTAATATTTTGAATAAATAACAAAAATTACATGTAGGAATGTTTAAGCACTTCATTACGAGTATTAAAATTGATTGTTTTTATACATTTACAATGAATTCAAATCATTAACATCTCTGGGAATGGCCAGAGATTCTGAAATGTTGGAATTGTGATCCCTGAAAAACTGGGGTCAACATTTAGATGAAGTATATGCAAAATTATGCAATTTTAAGCCAATATTCATTGGTTAGCTTTACATGAAATTAACTGTTACACAAATGTATAGAGTATTGATGAATGAGAATGCGAAACTTGCTACATTGCAATGAACTTCAAAGATTAATTGAAACACAATCTAGAGAAACACACAGGAGAGAATGGAACAGAAGTCTATGCTGATAGTGAGATGAAGTATGGTGGGAGAATGTGGAGCAGAAACAGCAGTTGAGCACATTTGGACCTGCACTTTGCTGTGAATATTTTGTAATGCTAAATTGTTTATTTATTATAGGTTTTAAGAGCCGCTTTGTGAAACCCAAAGGACCAAGAAATCCTCCTGAAGACTGGGTCTGAAACAGCCTCCTCTGTGAAATATCCACACATCCTGAAACCAAATGGGACAAAACTCATTTCTTGGGATCAGGCTCACCTTTTGATTTAATTGGTCTTCCATAGGCTGCATAATTCTTCTTACAGAGGAAAGAAAAGGATTATTCCTCTCCTTTAAAGGGAGGAATGCACGACTGAGTGAGATCACATTCTCTGAGATGGTGCACTTCCAAGCTCCGCTTCCCCACAGTTTCACTCATGAGTTCCTGAACAGCGAAGGATTCTGTGCCTCACTGAGGAACAGTTTCAATAACTCAGGATCACAATCAGAACTATTCACATTGTTGAATCTTATAAACTTGAACTGTTGCACCCTTTAAAAGATCAATGGCTCATTTATGCTTCTCCTCTGTAGAAGCACTTGTGCATGATTAAGGAAATAATCACACACTGAAAGCAGGATATGTATGTGCATCTACATGGCAAAAATGCAGTGAATGCCAGGTTTACGGTTGCAGAGTTAATGCTTTTCTACTGATAGGCACTGTCTTTATCTACCATTTGTATATTTTCAATGGGTTTGGAGATGAATTTCTAATAAATATATTTAAAATCTAAAGTCTTAGTGGAAGCTTCCTATGATTTGTATTTTCATTAGGGTTTCCCAAAATCACAAACAAGAGCAATGCAGACCCAAAGACAGTGTGGACAGGGTTCTTTTTAAAACAATTATTCCTGGATGTTGGTATTGCTGACCAGGCCAGAATTTATTGTCCGTCTCCAAACTGCCCTGAAAAAAGTGTTTCTGAGCTGTCGTCTTGAACTACAGCAGTCTATGTGGTGCAGAGGCAGCTACAGTGCTGTGAGGAACTTCCAACGTCCTGACCAAGTGACGCTAAAGGAATGGCAATATATTTCTAAGCCAGGATGGTGAGTGTCTTGGAGGAGAACTTTCAGGTGGTGGTTTTCTTTTGTACCTGCTGCCCTTGTCCCTCTAGGTGGTACAGGCTGTGGGTTTAGAAACTGCTCTCAAATAAGCCTTGGTGAGTTGCTGCAGTTAATCTTGTAAATGGAACACACACATAACATCACGTGTCATGGTGGAGAATGTGAATATTTAAGCTGAAGTGACTGCCAACCCAGTGCACTGCTTTGTCCTGGATGATGTCAAGCTTCTTGAGTGTTGTTGGAGCTGCACTCACTCAGATAAGTGGGGAGTATTCCATCACACTCCTGATTTGTGGACAGGCTTTAGAGCATCAGGTGGTGAGTTTTAATTACTGTGGGATTCCTAGCCTCTGCCCTGCTGCTATAGCTAGACTATTTATAGGACTAGTCCAATTCAGATCTGGTCAATGGTAACCCCCCAAGATATTGATAATGGGAGATTCAATGATGGTAATACCCTAAAATATCAAGAGCCAATGGTCTGAGGAGTGGCAGTTGGATCTTAATTTAGAAAAATATGAGGTGCTGCATTTTGGATAGGCAAACCAGGGCAGGACTTGTACATTTAATGGTGAGGTGTTTGGGAGTATTGCTGAACAAACTTGGAGTGTACGTTCATGGTTCCTTAAAAGTGGAGTCTCAGTAGATAGGATAGTGGCATTTGGTACACTTGCCTTTATTCTGGATGTAGGTTTGCTCGCTGAGCTGGAAGGTTCATTTCCATTTGTTTTGTCACCCTACTAGGTAACATCTTCAGTGGGCCTCCGGGTGAAGCACTGTTGATAATTCCTGCTTCCTATTTATATGTTTGGATTTCTTAGGGCTAGTGATGTCATTTCCTGTGATGTAATATCCTGTTCTTTTCCTCAAGGGGTGGTAGATAGGATCTAATTCAATGTGTTTGTTGATAGAGTTCTGGTTGGAATGCCATGCTTCTAGGAATTCTCGTGCATGTCTTTGTTTGGCTTGTCCTAGGATGGATGTGTTGTCCCAGTCAAAGTGGTGTCCTTCCTCATCTGTATGTAAGGATACTAGTGAGAGAGGGTCATGTTTTTTGTGGATAGTTGACGTCTAGACTAGTCTCCTTACATACATGACATGGCATGGCATTCCAATTGAAACTCTATCAACAAACACATCAAGTTAGACCCCATCTACCACACTTGAGAAAAAGAACAGGAAATGACATCACCACAGGAAATGACAGCACCAACCCAAAGAAACCCAAACATATAAATAGAAAGCAGGAATTATCAACACTGCTTTGTCCGGAGCCCCACTGAAGATGTTACCTAGTAGGGTGACATAATGTCTGGAAATGAACCTTCCAGCTCAGTGAGCAAACCTACATCCAGAACCTTAATGTGAGCTACAAATCTTCTCAAGACTTGCCTTTATTGGTCAGAGCATTGAGTACAGGAGTTGGGAGGTAATGTTGTGGCTGTACAAGACATTGGTTAGACCATTTTTGGAATACTGCGTGCTATTCTGGTCTCCCTGCTAAACGGAGGATATTGAGAAACTTGAAACGGTACAGAAAAGATTTACAAGGATGTTGCCAGGTTTGGAGGGTTTAAGCTACAGAAAGAGGCTGAATAGGCTGGGGCTGTTTTCCTTGGAGCATAGCTGAGGGGTGGCCTTATAGAGGTTTATAAAATCATGAAGGGCATGGATAGGATAAATAGACAAGGTGTTTTCCCCAGGATAGGGAAGAGCAAAACTAGAGGGTGTAAATTTAAGGTGATAGGAGAAAGAATTAAAAGGGACCTAAGGGGCAACATTTTCAAACAGAGGGTGGTGTGTGTATGGAATAAGCTGCTAAAGGAAGTGATGGAAACTAGTACAATTACAACATTTAAAAGGCATCTGGATGGGCATATGAACAGAAAGAGTTTAGAGGGATATGGGGTAAATGCTAGTAAATGGGACTAGTCTGTTTCCGTGCTGTACATCTCTAGAGCTCTACGACAGAGGTTTGATTAACTCTTACTGGAAATGGTCATTTTCTTGCAGTTGTGTGGGGAAAGAGTGAGCAGAGTGAATCTACTGCAATAGCGGGGCGTGAGGATATAAATCAAGAGCAGGTTGCTGGATATATGATCGTCAGGTTAATGAAAATTTAATCTAATTTCTGAAATGTGACTTCATATTCCTGATCATTATACTGATACAATCTCTGATTTTCAGATTTGGAGGCATGCTCATAAGACACACTGATGTCAAAATTCATTCAATGGATTTTAGATGAATAGATAAAGTCTTCAAATTAACTTACACAATGTCTGTTGGGTTTGATATGGCAACTGATTGTTTTATAACCACAGTTGAACAATGGGCTTTGTGGTCACTAGATGGAGCCATCATAGTATAAAAGCTTTGCTTCACAGACTGTAGCAAGAATGAGGTCATTGGTTTGAAGAATACAGAATTAAATAGGCATTGAGTTCCAGAGCTGTTAATTAATGTTTATTCATAATTTTACGTTGCTTTTTTTTATACTAAACATGAGAAAAATTGCTTTTCAAGTAAATGATCAAAGCACTTACAATAGCCACCACCCTCTCGACTTCACACTGCCTGGAGAGTAGCAGGCAGTGTATCCATCATCCAGTACAGAATGAGAAGAAATTTCCTCCAGTTAAATACTAGGAAGAGTGAAGCCATTATTTTCAGTCCCCACTCCAAACTTGAATTCCTAACTACCAAACCCATCCTTCTCCCGAGCAACAGACTGGCATCAAGTCAGTCTTGTCATAACCTTGGTGTTACATTTCATCCCAAGATAAGCTTCCAATCTCATTTTGCCACATACTACTCTCTGCAAACCTGAGGTCATCTGAAACTCTGGTGTCCATGCCTTCACTCACACCAGGTCCTGGTTCCCTATCACTCCTGTGCTCACTGACCTAGAGTGGCTTCCACCCAAGTAATGTCTCCACCTTCATCTCGACTGCTCTTGAGCAGGGCTTAGTCCATCTCAGAACCCACTGAATCAAAGTGGTAGCCTTACACCTCACTGGGGTAAGCACATTGAAAATTAAGCCCTGCTATTTATTCCTGCAGTTTTATTGAGGAGGCAATGACGTGGTGGTATTATCTCTAGACTATTAATACAGGAACTCCGTTAGATTGTTAGAAAAAGGAAATCTGCCATCCTTACCTGGTCTGGTCTACATGTGACTCCAGACTGACAGCAATGTGGTTGACTCTTAACTGGGTAATTATGGTTGGGTAATAAATGCTGGCAGAGCCAGAGATGCCCAGTGAATTTTAAAGAGACATCACAAAAATCAAAGATTTTATAAAAGTCTTCAAAACTCCCCAGTTTACGAGACTTTTAGACCCAGGTTGGGACAGAAAGCATGGACCAGGTTTTTGTGCCACCTGTGGTAGTGTCACTATCCCAGGACCAGGAGGCCCAGGTACAAGTCCCATTTGTCCCAGAGGTGTGTAATAACATCTCTGAACAGGGTTAATTAGAAAAATGGATGAAATTAAAATATATAATTTATAAGCTGAAGATGGGGTAGTGGAATAAGTGGAAAGGCTGAGATTGAGCCCAGAGACAGAGCAAGAATTACAAATGAGCAAACAAAGGTATAGATGTTAATAAGTGAGGGAAGGAGAGAAGCTGATAATGGGGACGATGAGAGATGAAGATGGGTTGATTGTGCTGAAAGCAGGCCATATCCTGATAGGGAGAAAGTGAGGACTGCAGATGCTGGAGATCAGAATTGAGAGCATGGTGCTGGAAAAGCACAGCAGGTCAGACAGCAGCAGAGGAGCAGGGTCCGAGGTACGGGAATGGGTAAAGGGTGTTTAGGCTCTAAGATTTCTGCAAGTTTTCTGTTGCCTGAGAGAAGGAATTCCCATGAGGATGCGAAGGTTGCATGACCAATGGTTGGGAGTTGGGGGGCGGGAGGGTGTAGGGGATCATGTGATAAATCCCCAAGAAATATGTCCAAATGAATCTCCCTCCAATTGATGTCAGAGCTCAGACCTGGAGTAGGATGTTTAGCAGTGTGACTGATCTATTCAAACTCACCTTCCTGCCACTATCCTATAATCCACAAGAATCTGTCTCAAATATAATAATTGACTAAGCATTAATGGTCTCTTGGATAGAAAATACTGGCTTCGATAGAAAATATACTGAAATCGGAATGATAGCAAAAAGATTAGCTTAACCCTGGCACAGGGTAACACACAAATTCATGAGGGCGAAAGTAAGGTCTGCAGATGCTGTAGATCAGAGTTAAGATTAGAGTGGTGCTGGAAAAGCACAGCAGGTCATGCAGCATCTGAGGAGCAGGAAAATCGACATTTTGGGCAAAACCCTTCATCAGCCCGATTTCCCTGCTCCTCGGATGCTGCCTGACTTGCTGTGCTTTTCCAGCACCATTCTAATCTTGACACAAATTCATGAAGCATTCCATACTTTAGAGCCCTTTTATGGCACAGTGGTAGTGTCCTGACCAGGAGGTTTGGATTCTAGTTCACCTACTCCAGAGGTGTGTATTAACATCTCTGAACAGGTTGATAGGCAAAATAGGGAAAAGTAGAAAATGCTAAAGATTCATCATGCTTTTGAGTGAAGGAACATCTCCATCTCAGTACTAAATGGCCAAGCCCTAATTCTGAGACTGTGACCTTATGGTCTAGATCCTCCTGCATCCACATTAAGACCCTTAATTAGCCACCAGCAGACTTTCATGAGTCTGGGTCGTGCAAATATTAACAGCACAACAAACACTGCGTCTGGATTTGGATTTGCTTATTGAGGTGGAAGGTTCCTTTTTGGACGTTTCGTCACCATACTAGGTAATATCTTCAGTGAGCCTCGGATGACACACTGGTGGTGTAGGCCACTTTCTACTTATGAAAGACACTCCTTCAGCACAACACTCCAGTGTCATACTGAGGGAGTCTTATACCATAGGAGGTATCTTCCTTCTGATAAAATGTGAAACTTAGGCACTATTTTTTCTGTCAAGTGAATGTAAAAAGATCTCACGGCACTATTTCAAAGAAGGACAAGATGTGGAGGTGCCAGTGCTGAACTGGGGTGAACAAAGTTAGAAATCACACAACACCAGGTTATAGTCCAACAGGTTTATTTGGAAGTACAAGCTTTCGATGCTACCTGATGAAGGAGCAGCACTCCGAAAGCTTGTACTTCCAAATAAACTGTTGGACTATAACCTGGTGTCGTGGGATTTTTTTCAAAGATGTTCAAGAGAGTTATCCCTGGTGCCTTTATTTATCCCTCAATCAACATCACAGAAATAGATTATCCACTCATTAACACATTGCTATTTATGGGAGCTGACTGTGCATTTTCTGCATTATATCAGCAACTATACCTCAAAAGTACTTCAATGGCTGTTGGGATGTTC
The DNA here is from genome assembly GCF_004010195.1 of Chiloscyllium plagiosum. Classification (NCBI taxonomy): domain Eukaryota; kingdom Metazoa; phylum Chordata; class Chondrichthyes; order Orectolobiformes; family Hemiscylliidae; genus Chiloscyllium; species Chiloscyllium plagiosum. The sequence goes on from NC_057735.1 coordinate 2,505,254, forward strand.
TGTGATGTGAAAGGTATTATTAAAATACAATTTTTTTTGTTAGTGCAAAATACTTTAAAGGATCATAGGAGGCTGAGAGGTAACATTGCAGAGGTTTATAAAATCATGAAGGGCATGGATAGGTTAAATAGACAAAGTCTTTTCATTGGGGTGGGGGAGTCCAGAACTAGAGGACATAGGTTTAGGGTGAGAGGGGAAAGATATAAAAGGGACCTAAGGGGCAACTTTTTCATGCAGAGGGTGGCGTGTGTATAGAATAAGCTGCCAGAGGAAGTTGTGGAGACTGGTACGATTCCAGCATTTAAAAGGCATCTGGATGGGTATATGAATTGGAAGGGTTTAGAGGAAAATGGGCCCAAGTCTGGCCAATGGGACTAGATTAGGTTAAGATACCTGGCCGAGTTGGACTGAAGGGTTTGTTTCCGTGCTGTACATCTCTATGACTCTATAATTGTTATAAATGCAGAAGTCCATTTGGTCCATTCTATCTACATCAACACGCTGAATGAGGGTAAAGCCATTCTCTCACCTGAGGGTCAGACAGCATCCATGGAGAGAGAGCAAGCCAATGTTTTGAGTTGAGATTGTTTGATGAAGAGTCATCTAGGCTCAAAACATTAGTTTGCTCTCTCTCTATGGGGCTGTCTGACCCACTGTGATCTCCACCATGTTGTTGTTTTCAGTACAGATTCCAGCAGCTGTAGTAATGTGTTTCTCCATTTTCACACTTGTCCCCATACGTCTGCACATTAGTTCCATTTAAATAATCATCTCATGCCCTCTGAAACATCTTAATTGAACCTGCCTCCACACATTTTGTGTATTTCAGACCGCAACTACTCACTGTGAAAATCTTTTTTTGCTTCTTTCATAAATCACTTTAAAATGTCAGTTTCTTATGTTCAGACTTTCTATTAGCTGTGTCTTTGTCTAAAAAGGGTAACCTCCACTGTTGCAATGGAATGTGGTTGCCAAGACGCACACTAGAACTTTCACACAAACACAATGTGACACAGAGGTGTTTGAAAATACAACAGCAAAAACAAATTCTAAAATGTGACTCTTAAAAAATGTCAGTGGAGCTGAAAACCTAGAAATGTCCACTGGAGACCAAAGTGGAGGGCAGCAGAGAGAGGGGTGATCTCAGCTGAGGTGGATGACAATGTCAGAGATTGATAATAGATGAGCTACAATAGGTTATCACATTGTTAAACACATTCATAAAATGTTGGTGGAAAACAGACACAAGTATGTGATACTGACGTGGCAGAACATGTGAAGATTGTGCAAGACATATGTGTTTGACGTACCATAACAGCAGGCAGGGTAAGCTCACCTCCCTGAAACTGTCCAGGGTTTGGGGGCGACTTGTTCCCATGCTAATACGATGGGTTCTGAGGTAGCTGGAAAACTCTGCAGACTCTGCTACATGCAGAGCTTTGGATGGTTAGCTGGAGGACTGTGTACTACCACCAAGTCTGACTCGGTCCCTGCATATTCCCCAGACAGGCTCTCAATCTGTGTAGCACATTGCACCTTCTCAACTGAACCTCCTCCATTCTAGCCAGCCACAAACCCACGGGTTGGCAGAAATGGTGGATCTTTTCAGAGATGCTTTGAGTCTGAGGAGAAGCATTTGCTTAGCACTATTGTCATTGGGCTAGCAATCCAGCGCTCAGGTCATGGGAGATGGTGAAATGTGTATTTTTGTTAAAAAGCTGACCATTAACCACAGTCAACGTGTAGAATTAGAATCCCTACAATGTGGAAACAGGCCTTATGGCCCAACAAGTCCACACTGACCCTCGGAAGAGTATTCCACTCAGACCCAATCCCCACACCTATTACTTTACATTTCCCCAATTCACCTAGCCTACACATCCCTGAACACTACGGGCAATTTAGCATGGCCAATTCACCTGACCTGCACATCCTTGGGTTGTGGGACGAAACCAGTGCACATGTCGGAAACCCACGCAGACACGGGGAGAATGTGCAAACTCCACACAGACAGTCGCCCGAGGCTGGAATCGAACTCAGGTCCCTGGTGCTGTGAGGCAGCAGTGCTAACCATTGAGCCACCCCAGCCAGTTCACTGATGTCTTAAAAGAAGGAAATTTGCTGTCCTTGCACAGTATAGGCTACATGTGACTCAGACTCACCAACAACTCTCAGCAGAGCAAATGGACAATTAGAGCAGGGCAATAACATTAAAATAAGGAAAATGCCTTTCCCGGGACAATGGTATTATCCCTACCTCTGAGCCAGAAGGTCCAGGTTAAGCCCCATCATCTTCACAGACGTCACAACACATCAGAATAGATAGATTAAAAACATCTAGAAACAAGGATAGTCTAGCAGCAGTTAGTCATTTGCCCTTCGAGCCTGCTCCCCCATTCACTATGATCACAGCTGATCAACCAACTCAGTCCCCTGTTCACGTTTTCTCCACATACTCCTTGATCCCTTTAACCCTAATAAATGCACATCCCATTAACAAATTTTTAAAAAGGCAGAAAGGGACTCTCAATCACAAACCCTTCAGCTTATCCAATCTGTACAGCCAAAAATACACCAGTACCTACAATACAGTAGTCCCCCCTACCCTCAGGGGATATGTTTCAAGACCTACCGTGAAAGCCCAAAAACGTTGGTAGGAGTGAATCAATTCATTTAAATAGGAGATTTACCTTCCCAGCAGCCCCTGGTCCTGGAAGGTTTCCTATAATACGTTCGGGCCGCGGTAAACTGTGGGTAACGGAAACTATCGAAAATAATTCCACGGATATGGGGGTCGCCCTGTATTGCCACTTCCCTGCACTACATCCATAACCTGGACTGTTATGACATTTCAAGTTTCTTTTATTCCTTTTTGGGAATTGGACATCACTGGCCAGGCCATCCTTGCTCAGGGCAGTTAAGAGTCAACCACATTACTGTGGGTCTGGAGTCTCATGTCAGCTTGACCAGATAAGAATGGCAGTTTCTTTTCTTAAAGGACATTAGTGAACCAGATGGGCTTTTCTGACAATTGAAATGGGTTGATGGATAGACTCCTAACTCCAGATGGGAGAAAGTGAGGGCTGCAGATGCTGGAGATCAGAGCTGAATAAAGTGTTGCTGGAAAAGCGCAGCAGGTCAGGCAGCATCCAAGGAGCAGGAGAATCGACGTTTCGGGCATAAGCCCTTCTTCAGGAGTGAGGACGGTGTGCCAAGCAGGCTAAGATAAAAGGTAGGGAGGAGGGACTTGGGAGAGGAGCATTGGGAATGCGATAGGTGGAAGAAGGTTAAGGTGAGGGTGATAGGCCGGAGAGGGGGGGGGGGGCGGAGA
>NC_057735.1:2509702-2511115 GCF_004010195.1 Chiloscyllium plagiosum
GTGGGAGGAAACCGGAGCACTCGGAGGGAACCCACGCAGACACGGGGAGAACGTGCAAACTCCACACAGTCAGTCGCCTGAGGCAGGAATTGAACCCGGGTCTCTGGCGCTGTGAGGCAGCAGTGCTAACCACTGTGCCACCGTGCCGCCAACAAGAGGCATTTGGATGGGTATATGAATAGGAAGGGTTTGGAGGGATATGGGCCGGGTGCTGGCAGGTGGGACTAGATTGGGTTGGGATATCTGGTCAGCATGGACGGGTTGGACCAAAGGGTCTGTTTTTGTGCTGTACATCTCTATGACTCTATGCTGCCAGACCTGCTGAGCTTTTCCAGCAATTTCTGTTTTATCCCTAAATTTCTGCAAAATGCCCCACCTCAGGCAACATCCTCAGGGTCTGTTTTTGTGCTGTACATCTCTATGACTCTATGCTGCCAGACCTGCTGAGCTTTTCCAGCAATTTCTGTTTTATCCCTAAATTTCTGCAAAATGCCCCACCTCAGGCAACATCCTCTTCTGCAGTCTCTCCAGTATAACCTCATCCTTCCTATGGTGCAGTTACCTGAAACGTAGACCCTTCGTGGTCCCAATGGGTTCAGAGAGGGATCTCCAGAAGACATTTCAAGTTGGATCCACACAGACCACTTCACCTGCCTCACCCAAGATGGCGTCCGGCTGGTGACGCCGTCCTTCAGACTCGCCCCACTCTGCCTCACCCAAGATGGCTCCCGGCCGGTTCCTCTCTCCTTAACTTTCTACCTACCCCCCCCATACAACCCGCTAGACGTCAGTTCCGGCGGGCTGCCCCGCTTCCGGCGGCCGTGCAGCGGTGCACGCGCCACTCTGTCCGGCCGCCACTTCCGGTTCGCGATGGCGCAGCTCGGCCTGGTCCGCTTGAAGACACCGAGTAAAGAGCCGCGGGAGAGGGAGCCCGGTCCCGGCACCGGTCCCAGTATCAGCCCTGGGCCCGCCGCCAAGCGCCGCAAAACACAGCACCACGGCCTGAGCCTCCGGCCTCCCGCCAGCTCAGCCTCGGGGCTCCGTTACCCGGCCTCCCCTGCTGGCCTCTACTCTGTGCGGCCTCCTCCCGCTCCCGCAGCTGCCTCCGGCGTGGCTGTCCCCGGGCCCGCCGCCTGCCCCGTCACCTCGCCCTCCTCCTCCTCCGCCGCCGCCGCCGCCGCTGCTGCCACGGGCCTCCCCGCTCCCGCCCTCCCCAAGACCAAGGGCCCGAAGGAGAAGCACCCGCGACGGGACAAGGAGAAGAAGCACCGGCCGCGGAAGGAGAACAGCGACTGCCGGCCGCCGCCTACCCCGCCCCCACCGGCCAAAGGTAACGGAGAAAGGGGGGGGGTGTGGGGGTAGAGTGCAGGGTCAGGGCCGGGGGGAGAGACAGGGTCAGGTCATGAGGTGGGT
>NC_057735.1:2511144-2590106 GCF_004010195.1 Chiloscyllium plagiosum
ATGGGGGGGTGGGGGTAAATAAGGTTGATCCCAGAGATAGGGGAAGGGGTAAAGGAAGAAGAGAAGGGTCTGCTGGTTATGTTTATTCTCAAAGAGGACTGAAGAAGGTGAGTTTGAGGTTTTAATGGGACAGTCCCCACTCCTGGGTGGGGGATCAAAAAGGGACCATCCTCCCTTCTAGGACAAGTTTTCTTCACCACCCCTGCTTCCCCTCTGTACCCCTGAGCCTTTTAAACCCTCGGTGCAGGCCGTCAGTGGGTCCTGTACTGTGGGCGAGCTGACCTTTTGGAGGAACTGTGATAGTTGTAGCAAAGGGCATTACTGACCCCATGCACCACTCCTCCAAAACGGGAAATCTTTAAGGGATATTGGGCATTAACACAGAAATAAGTCTTGTGCTTTTGTGAAGTTTTTTCACCATTTTAAGGTAGTCTAAAGTGAATGCTTTGTAATGAGTGAGCCATTGGTTGTAATGTGGGAAGATGGCGGCAACCTTGTGCAAGGCATGGCCCTACAAACAGGAATACAGTACTGTCCAGATCTGGTCAGGACACTAGGTAGAACTGGCGCTGGCACGCTTTGCAATGGCGGCCATGGGATTTGTTACATGCACTTGAGAGAGTAGACAGTGTCTGAATTTAAAATCTCTTTTTAAGGTGATGTGTGACTATAATGCTCAATATTGTGCTGTGTCTCAACCTGGATTGTGAGCTAAGGTCCTTGGATTGGGTCTTCAACTCCTGTCCTTGTGAATTAGAGAGCTGTCAGCCAGAGCTGGCCCCATGAACCTAAGATCACATTGAGGATTTACAGGACATCTCCAAGTGAAGTTGCAGTTCAAGAAACTTGATTCATGCACCAGCATTTTCTCCACTGGGAGTAAATAAACTTCATTTTTGTGGGTTCTCACTCGTAACATTGGCTTTCATTTGCCCTACTTAAATGACTCAATATGAAGAGTTATTCGTTCGCTGTGAAGCACATTGAGATGTTTTGACTGCAATGTAAATACAAATTGCTTCTTTCCTCAACTACATGGTTATTGTACCGAGGGTCTTGGTCTGTGATAGACACAGTCTGTGTAAGCGTCAGCTGTTGATGATATTTAGCTTCGTATGCAGGGAGGACTACACAGTTATGACCTTGAGTTTAATGTTTAAAAAAATCTGCGATTGTTTACTGTAAAAGATGGAGTGTAGATAAATTGTCATGTTCTAAGTGAAATGAGAAATATTTTATCTTCAGTTTTAAGTTTCATTGAAGGGAATTGTGTATTAAAACAATCTTGTCTGAAACTTTGTTCAAGACTGTCGCAGTCATTAAATGGTATTTGTAGATTGGAGGCACTTTATTAAAGTTCGCATTGAGTTTGGATTAGCTGGAAAATGCAGAAACCATAAGTCCATTGATTTATGCTGAGACTATGGGTTTTTAGTTACTGTGATTTATTTTGTGTGTGGATGGAACTGGCTGGGCCAACATTAACTGCTTGAAAAAGTGGTAGTGAGCTACCTTTTGAACTGTTGCCGCTGGTGTGGTGTAGGGACACCCGCACTGGTGTGTGGAAGGGAGTTCCAGGATTTTTACCAGGTGTAGTGAAGGCAGAAAAAATTTTCAGGTCAATATGAAGTGTGACTTGGAGGAAATCTTGTAGCATCCGCTGCCCTTGTCCTTTGAGAGTTTGGTTGCCGAAAGACCGTTATGTGGTAAAACCTCTGTGTTGGTGGGGAATGGTGCGCTAATCAAGCGTGTTGCTTTGGCTTGGGTGGAATTGAGCTTCCAGGGTGGTGTTGAAGCTGTACACATCCAGGCAGTTGGAGTGTGTTCCATCCTTCTAGATAGTGGACGTACTTTGGGGAGTCAGGTGAGTTACTCGCTGCAGAATTCCAAGGCTCTGACCTGATCAAATTTATTTGGTTGGTCCAGTTCAGTTTCTGGTAAGTTGTAACCTCCAGGGTATTGATGGTGGGAGATTCAGAGAAAGTGCCATTGAAGTTCAAGACATAATGGTTAGAATTTCTCTAATTGGAGATCGGTATTATCTGGCACCTGTTTGGTGTGAATGTAATTGTTCTTTTGCTCTTTATATTGAGTATGGCATATCAAAAGGAAATTGATTTGTAGGGGAAATTTAGATTAGATTAGATTCCCTGCAGTGTGGAAATCAACCCTCCAAAGAATAACCCACCCAGTCCCATTTCCCTCTGACTAATGCATCTAACTCTACGGGCAATTTAGCACAGCCAGTTCAGCTGACCTGCACATCTTTGGACTGTGGGAGGAAACCGAAGCACTGGAGGAAACCCATGCAGACACTGGGAGAATGTGCAAACTCCACACAGACAGTCGCTCGAGGCTGGAATCGAACCTGGGACTCTGGTGCTGTGAGGCAGCACTGCTAACCACTACGCCATCCAATTTATGTTGGTTATTGTACCATTCCCAGTCAATGACATAAAGACAGTTTCTGCAGAGGCTTTCATATTGTCAAAATGGCCTGATAGGGAACAGTCTTCCAAGTTCTGATGAAAGGTCACAGACCTGCAACATTAACTCTGTTTCTGTCTTTATAGATGCTGTCAGATATGCTGAATAGTTCCAGGATTTTCTATTTTTAGTTCAATGTTTCAAGAGTGTATTAGTGATTATAAATTAGGAAACACAATAATCTAATTTGCACAAAGCTATCTTCCACAGTAGCAATGTGTTAATCTAGTACACTGGGTGTAAAGTGCCTTTATTTGTTTCTCTGAGGTGTGCCATTTTGGTAACAATGGAAAGCATGTGTCCTTATGGAGGCAAATTTGTATTGCGGGGGAGGAACACTTTACCTGGTCAACCCCCCCGCCCTCTTTTGCTGGACTTTTGAAGTTGTGTTATCTTCAGTTTTTACTCACCTGGATAAGCATATATAATGCCCTATGTGCTTGACCAAACAAAAACTGCATATTTGGCACAAAGGTCAGTTTAATGTTGGCAGTTAGTTTGATCTGGGTACTGGAGTTACTGGTGGTCATGGGGTCATAATTCAAATGCTCATAAATGTGGTCTCAGAAATCAAGCTGCTATTCCTGATGAAGAGCTTTTGCCCGAAACATTGATTTTCTTGCTCCTTGGATGCTGTCTGAACTGCTGTGCTTTTCAAGCACCATTCTAATCCAGAAGCATGCTAGGACCTGATCATTCTTGGGCTGAACATTTACTGAAATCGCATTAGATACATTGATTATTGAATTGAATAAATTCCCTGATTTATTGTCACTTGCATTTTACAGCAAAAATACAGTAAAATACAGTGCAGTAAATAATACAGTGAAAGGTGATACTGGCACCAGAAACTGGCTGCGAATGCTTCCAGGTTTAATCAAAAGAACACAACTAGTTCATTTCACGGAAAGGAATGTTCTGTCCTCAATCTAACTAATTACAGCTCTGGTTCTACTCTACATTACTGACCTTTTATTGTGTCCAGGTTAACACTGGAGTTCTTTTAGAAGCCTCTCCCTCAAGTCTTTTTGTACAACTTAGCTTGTTCGTCCAAATTTTTAGTTTCCTGTATTGAGAGCTCATCAAGCAGTTTAATGTTAAATTTTGTCTTATAACACTTCTGTGGACTAGTTTGGATGATTTTCTACTTTATAAATTCGCTACAAATAAAAACAGTTCTTGTCTATATTTTAAAGAAACAAGTGACAATAAATTACTATTCTATTCTGTATCCACAACTCCAGCATGCCCTCACCGAGGGTCCCTGGATTTTGTACCCAATTCTCTAGCATAGATCTCAAGCTCACATTGTACAATTTATTATATCTTGGCATGTGTTATGTTGGAATTGTAAACTTCCTTTCAAAGCTGTGCTTTTCATGAAGGTTAGATTGGGGTCTTCCTTGAGTTACACCTTTGAAAGCAAGCGCAACTCTTTCTGAAACAAAAACAGAAATTGCTGGAGAAAGTCAGTTGGTCTGGCAGCATCTGCGGAGAGAGGAATAGTTAACGTTTCAAGTCAAGTGTCCCTTCTTCAAAAGTCTTCCTGAATTGTCTCAGTTAATTGTCATTTCTGGACTTCCTATTTGTATCCCTACACAAAAGCAGAGCACCATGCTGCAGAAAACTCACTCCTGTAACATAGTGGATCATTTACTGCTTCGGGGAGGTGGTTGGCAAAGATAACAGTGCTTGTATGGTGGCTGAGCCACCCAACCAAAAGAGTAACCGATACCATAGTTCACCTTTAGATTACTCTTCCAAACCTGTGAAAGCACTTCAACTTGGTATGATAGGTGTTGGTGGGGAGAGCAATTTGGAGCATCCTGCTAGTCAGCAAGTAGACTTTCATTTATGCAGTCACTTGTGATTTTGGATATCCCAAATCATTTCACGTGCAGGGGGATGTGGTCTTTGCTAGCTGGGCCAGCATTTACTCATCCCTAGTTGCTCTTAATGGGGGTATTTATGCAGAGCTGATTTTTTTATGCTAAAGATCATAGGTAAGAAGTTGCTATATTACATTTTGTAACAAGTACATACTATGATAGCCAGTGAGGGATGGATATGCAGTCTAGTGGCAGGAGAACCAATTGAGAGCTGTTATGTTCAGGAATATGTCAAAGTTCGAGTGACAGTGACCTGGAACTTGCTGCCCGTTAGGATTGTGAGAACAGAAATGATTAAAGGTTTCAAAAGGGCTTTGGGTAAGCAATTGGGTTAATAAATCTGCAGGGGTACATGGCTAGAGTGCAAGTGAAATTTATTATATTGTTCTGCAGAGTTAGCATGGACTCAGTGGACCAAATTACCATTGCCTATACTATATTGACTCCATGTTGTGACTGTATGTTCCCTAATTAGTAAATACTTTGCCACACTCGTACTTCAAGCATATAGCTGGGGGTTAAGGAGTAGGTGTGTGTGAATGTTTGGCATGTGAGTTGGTGATATTGTGCAGTCTGAAGTGTTCTGGTATAGTGGCTGAACTCACTTGTTGTCTTTGCAGATGTGACCATTTCCATGATGCTGTTTGAAGAGCAGGAGAAATGTTTTTGCTGTGCTGGTCAATACTTAGGCCTCACTTAAGACAAAACAAAGCACTGTGTATGCTGGAGGCCTGAAACAAACAAAACAGGAATTGCTGGAGAAGCTCAGCAAGTCTGGCAGCACCTGTGCAGAGAAAACAGAATAAATGTTCAAGCCCAGAGGTTCTGAAGAAGGGTTACTCAACTGGAAACATTAAATTTGTTTTGTCATCATTAAAATAGATTAGATTACTTAGTGTGGAAACAGGCCCTTCGGCCCAACAATTCCACACCGACCCTCCGAAGAGCAACCCACCCAGACCTATTCCTCTACATTTACCCCTTCACCTAACACTACGGGAAATTTAGTATGGCCAATTCACCTAACCTGCACATTTTTGGATTGTGGGAGGAAACCCACGCAGACACGGGGAGAATGTGCAAACTCCACACAGACAGTTGCTTGATGCGGGAATTGAACCCGGGTCTCTGGTACTGAGGCAGCAGTGCTAACCACTGTGCCACCGTACCACCGACTTAAATATTAGATTAGATTACAATAAGATAAGATTAGATTACAAATAGATTATCTGCACACTATCTTCACTGTTTCTAGAATCCTGCAGTGCTTTACATTACAATAGTGGCAAACCTTTTAAAAAAAAAAGCTTCACTGGCTTTGCGTACCTAAAGGAGCTGTATAATTGCAAGTTTTTTAATCTATCTCCCAGCTGTGCATATTATTGCCATCTGTGTATCCTGGTGCTTCTGCATTTGCAGACAAGGTTCTGATCAGATTCTTGTGCTCAAATCTCCTTAGTTGGAAAGCACCAGTATGACCTAAGACTAAAATATGTACCTCCTATCAGCCAACTCTGTCCTGCAATAGGCCATCTGCTACTGAAACCTTGAGACACAAGTATTTCAATACTGTCTTGGCCAACTTCCATAAACTTCAGCTTAGCCTGTCCTGCTCATCAATGCTGAGGAATTACATAAATTAGGCTTGTACTATCTGGAATTTAGAGTTAAAGGGTGATTAGGTTGAGGAATCTAAGATTTTGAGAGAAATTGCCAGGATTGGTAAAATGAAACATTTTTTGCTGGCAAGAGAGTCCAGGGTAAGGGTAAGATCATTCAGGGAAATAATTTTCTATTACAGGCTGTTAGAGGTGCAGAAGTCATGCAAAATAATTCGATGCAGGGACTCTGTTAATTTTGAATCTGAGATAAATAGAATAGAGCAAGCTAAGAGTATTTGGTACATGGAGCTAAGATTGATGGGATGTAGTTAGAATATCGATTTTGAATTTTGGGATCTTGTAGTGCAAAAGTTGATTTCTTCCTCTGGTGAATTGGCCATGCTAAATTGTTAGGTGAAGGGGTAAATGTAGGGGAATGGGTGTGGGTGGGTTGCTCTTCGGAGGGTCGGTGTGGACTTGTTGGGCCAAAGGGCCTGTTTCCACACTAAGTAACCTAATCATCTAATCTATTCTAAAACTTTATCGCTGAAAGTCCAATCCTGATCATCCTTTGGCTCGATGTTCAGTTTATCTGATTTCACTTCACTGAGGCTCGTGGGGAGAGTTTTCTACAATTGAAGTGCTATATAGATGCAAACTTTACATCTGATGTTCAGATGTAAATCTGTCTACAGAAAACTTAGTTTCACTGTTTGTGCACAAGTCTCCCATTAAAATCACTGATTTTCTGCTGGCCTCAATAATACAATTTATCAAGATGCTTGTGGGGAACTTGAATTCCAGTTTGAACTCCCTCCTATTCCCTACTTTGCACTGTGGTCTCTCCCGATTGCTTTTCCTTATATATCCCTCTCTAATTTTAGCATGCCATCAACCAATCATCTTATCGTCATCACATTGTGTTGGTGGGATCTTACTGTGCACATATTGACATGAAAGTACTTCCTGAGGTGGCAAAAAGCCCAGTACAGGGGTCAATCTTTTAGTTGTGAGGTGAGCAAGATGGAGGAAAAAGAGGGGAAATGGTTTTATTTGAGCTATTTACCTAGCCTGCTTTCTTCACTGGGTCTGTAATTAGATCTGTCCTTGAGAAAGTGGAGGTTGTCAAGTCTGTGTGCAACCATGAAATGTGTAATTTAGGGATTAGTATGTGGACATTGTCTATGCAGGTGATGTAGTCAGATTGTGTGACGCACAAGTGATCTGTGTGCTGCCTAATAATGGGAAACAGCAAAGTTTGTAATGTTAACACTGCTTGAGGCTCCTGTTACAAGCTGTAGGTCAAACAAGAATATTGCATTGCAATCAGAGCATTGCAGGGCCAGCTATGGAATAATTGGCTGCAAGGAGCAGAATATGGAGTTGAAAATTATTCGCATTTCGTAACTGAAATGGGTGTGGTGCTTTCTCCACTTCACATAATGCAAGTAATTTTTTTTCATATGGATTGGTATTGATAGAGGCTTGGTTTGTACAGTGAGGTTTCTCTGCTGACAGCTTTATCATTGTGTTTGAGATTTTAGTACTGTTGGATATCGGCTCGTTTTTGAAGTAGATTGATTGTGATTTTTGTACCAGATGTGCATTTATTTTTGTAACCCCTCATGACTTTGATATTTCTGCTGGTATATCCGTCTGTTGTTCAAAATCATTTTAATTTTCTGAATTTGATCTTGCCCTTGCCTCCCGTTTCCAATGAGCTGTGCTATGTTTACACTCCAAAGTGCAATGGCCTTTTTAAAGTCGGTGCCAGTCATTTTGTGGTAATGATTCCAATAACAATTCACTTAGTCACCCTGGTTATCTGTTCAAAGTCTGCCACACCTGAAAACTTGTTATCAAGTGTACAAGCAACAACAATAAACCACTACGGATTTGCACATTCAGCTTAATTCACTGTGATTTCAGGTATCAAGATGCCAGAGTGCCTTAACCTATGGAGATAGTTTGTCATCTGACTAGATGCTGAGAGGCAACAGTGTTTCAGAAACAGCAACATGTATTTATTTTTTTGAAATGATTTATATGTGAATATTTGTATGGCAGTGTTCACAACCTCAAGATGTCCCAAAGCTCTGTAGAACCAATGGAGTTCTTTTAAAGCATGCCACTTCTGTGAATTAAAAAAACTGTTGCAGCTAAATTGAGTGCAGCAAAATCCTACAATCAGCATTGAGAGTGGGACTCTAATCATTTTTAGTGATGTTGATTTTGGATGAATATTAGCTTAGAACAAGGCAGAAAATTTCCTTACTCATACAAATTGTTTGCTTCTACCTGAAAGGGAAAATGATATTTGGGTTGAACATTGCATGTCAAAGATGCCATCTGTGCCAGTGGAATACTCCCAAACTACTGCTCATCAATGTGACCTTTCTAAGGAAAGGTCACTGGACTCAAAACATTGGCTTTGTTTTTTTTCTCTCTACTAATGCTGTCGAACCTGCATAGTCTCTCAAGTGGTTTTTGTTAGTCTAACTTGTTCTCGGTTTTCTAGAGTGGGCTTAAATCTGAAGTCTTCTGACTGTGGGAAAAGGTGTTACCGACTGAATAATTTCTTACATTAGTGCCTCTACCTTAGTAAAATGTCCCAAGGCATTTTACAGGAGTTGCCAAATAAAATTTGACTCTGTCACTCTGGGTTTTGTAGCCACATCAACTATCTAATGAGAAACCACACTATACATTTAATATGGTCATTTCATTATTAACGCAGTGACAATGAGACTCCCTTGTATTTAAACCTGCAACCCTTTTTAAAGGCTGAATATGCAATGCAGACAGCTCTTTCAGTTTTGACAAGCAGGTATTTAGCTTTGATACCCCTCTGTTTTAGCTTACTCATTCTGTCTGTAAGAATTGGGCCAAAAGGAAGTGTGTGTTTGAGGTGACTCCCTGTAGCTCACTAACTGGCTGTACTTCAACAGGGGCCTGACGACATAAAGTTCTTTTACTTTGAGATCTACAAGAAGTCTTATGTTGGTGGGTCAGAGGTGGTACACTAAGGACTTGGTCTTGCTGACTATTCGTGTCTGGTGTTCACTTGCATTTAAGTAACCAGGTCATCATTTACAGCACTGTCCAGCTGTAATAGTTTCAATTGAAGCTGATATATAATTTGATTATATATTGTATGCAGTTTTCTATACTGCATTAATCGTTCTGTCCTTAGTAGTGAGGGTGTTTCCAAGCCTTTTGTTTGGTGATGAACACCGCTGTGTAGCAATGCAACTCCTTCAACAGCACAGTACTTCGCAAATTTTGTAAGTTCAAATTGACCCCAGAGATCTTTTATAAGACCATTAGACATAGGAGTGGAAGTAAGGCCATTCGGCCCATCGAGTCTACTCTGCCATTCATTCATGGCTGATGAGCATTTCAATGCCACTTACCCGCACTTTCCCTGTAGCCCTTAATTCCTTGCGAGATCAAGAATCTATCAGTCTCTGTCTTGAAGACATTTAACTTCCTGGTCTCCAATGCGCTCCATGGCAATGAATTCCACAGGCCCACCACTCTCTGAAGAAATGTCTCATTTCCATTCTGAATTGACCCCCTCTAATTTTAATGTGCCCATGGGTCCTAGTCTCCCCACCTAATGGAAACAAATTCCCAGCGTCCAACCTTTCTAAGCCATGCATTAGCTTGTAAGTTTCTATTAGATCTCCCCTCAACCTTCTAAACTATAATGAATACAATCCCAGGATCCTCAGCGGTTTGTTGTATGTTAGGCCTACCATTCCAGAGATTATCCGTGTGAATGTCCGCTGGACACCCTCCAGTGCCAGTATGTCCTTCCTGAGGCGTGGGCCCAGAATTGGACACAGTATTCTAAATAGGGCCTAACTGGAGCTTTATAAAGTCTCAGCACATCTCTGCTTTTACATTCCAACCCTCTTGAGATAGATGACAACATTACATTTGCGGACTCAACCTGCAAGTCAACCTTTAGAGAGACCTGGACTAGCACTTCCAGATCCCTTTGTACTTTGGCTTTATGAATTTTCTCACTGCTTAGAAAATAGTCCATACCTGTATTCTTTTTTCCAAAGTGCAAGACCTCGCATTTGCTCACATTGAATTTCATCAGCCATTTCGTGGACCACACTCCTAAATTGTCTAAATCTTTCTGCAGCCTCCCCACCACCGCAGAACTACCTGCCTGGTCCGCCTAACTTCGTATCATCAGTGAACTTCACCAGAATGCCCCCAGTCCCCTTTTCCAGATCATTAATATATAAAGTGAACAGCTGAGGCCCCACCACTGAACCCAGCAGGACACCACTTGTCACTGGCTGCCATTCCGAAAAAGAACCTTTTATCCCACCTCTCTGCCTTCTGTCAGACAGCCAATCCTCAATCCTTATAGAACCCGTACAGTGTGGAAACAGTCCCCTTCCACCCAACAAGTCCACACCATCCCTCTGAACAGCAACCCACTCCCCTACCTCATATTTACCCCTAACTAATGCACCTAACCTACACATTCCTGAACACTATGGGCAATTTAGCATGGCCAATTCACCTAACCTGCACATCTTGGACTGTGGGAGGAAACTGGAGGACCCAAAAGAAACCCATGCAGACATGGGAGAATGTGCAAAGTCCACACAGATAGTTGCCAGAGGCTGGAATCGAACCTGGATTCCTGGCACTGTGAGGCAGCAATGCTAACCACTGAGCCACCATGCCACCCGATCTGTTGCAACAAAATCAGGTTTTGGGATTTGGAGTTTGATGTAATCATATCGGTTCGGCCAGTTAATAGAAAAATACTTGTCTGTCAAAACTTGTGTATATCTGCCCCTCAAGAGATTGGGGACTTAAATTATAAGGGGTTATCATAGCTGTATTGTAGCCTATCCAGTCTGGTATTGACCTTGTACACAATTCCACATTTTTCTTAACATGTTTGGGGTGGCTCAGTGGTTAGCACTGGTTCAATTCCTGCTTTGGGCGACTGTCTGTGTGAAGCTCGCATATTCTTCCCGTGTGTGTGTGTGTGTGTTTCCTCCGGGTGCTCTGGTTTCCTCCCACAATCCAAAGATGTGCAGGTTGGGTGAAGGGCTTGATGAAGGGCTTTTACCCGAAACATCGATTTTCCTGCTCAGATGCTGCCTGACCTGCTGTGCTTTTCCAGCACCACTGTAATCTAGACTCTGATCTCCAGCATCTCCAATCCTCACTTTCACCTACTTCAACTTATCAGATCAGCTCCAATTCCTACTGCGTCTTTCACCAAACTAATTTGAAATATTTCCTCCTTCACCATTTGAATCAAACTCCTGCCCGGTTACCAGCACATGGGAGCACCTTTACTGCAGATGGCAGCTTTTGAAGTTAACAGCCAGCCACAGCCTTCTCCCAGGCAGTTACACGATAAATGGCCTTGCCAGTGACAGCCCCACATCTCATGGACAAATTCAAAACGATGTTCAAATCTGGCCAACAGTCAAAATTGATGTCCACTAAATTTGCAAATGATAATGCAGGAGTATTTTGTATGCTGAATATTTACGAAGCATGGGGTCCCACGATAGGGAAGGAACATTTGCCATTCATTACAGGTCTGAAATCTGGCCAGAGCCATCTGCCTGTTCCCACCAACACCTTCCCCACCCCCGGCTCAGCTGCTTGAGGAAGTTAGCCAAGGGACAGATTATTATAAAATACAGTTTCTTCACTTGATGGAAACCATGGAAAGATTTCTGGTGCCCTCCACCACCTCATTCTGCCTGTCAGCCGCGAAAGTTATCAGTAACCAGCTGGTGCTAGTGAGCACGTGCTGCTGTTTAAAATTCTGAATGTTGACTGCCAGTGAACAGAATGCGTATTTACTGTATCATCAGTTTTGTGTTTGACTGTAGGCTGCAACAAGCTAGCACTGAGTAATCTTGTTACCTTTTGCAAAGAGATATATTAATGGCTTTAACTCAGTCCTGCAAAGGGTTCAAGGTGCTGGACATCCTTAATCTAAACGGTTCATTGATATTTCAAGCTGAACATTTTTTCCTTTGTTCATACAAGATTCATTCTACATAGGACACTAATTTAAAAAAAAACGTAGCCAAGCCTTAACTATTCAAATGTGATGGTTTTTCACCAAAACTTAGTATAGATAAGTTCTAGAATTAATGTGAATATTAGGGATGTTGATGTGACAGACACTGATTGCACAATATGTGATTATCCAGGCTTTGAAATACATCCAGATTTCACTGACTCTGACCTTTCAGAAGCAGAAGTACTCTAATAGTTGTGGTGTGAGAAGAATGGGATTGCATCCAAGTTTCAGTCTCTAAAGTGCTGGTTTTTTTTCGCAAGGCCATTAGCTTTTGGTAACTGCAGTAATCTGGAAAGAATGTGAATTCTGCATTTTATGTATCCTGACTAAAGGAACACATTATTTGTTTTGCAGGGAGAGGGATTGAGGGCAGCAGCTGAGAAAGAGTGAGCTCCAGGATTCAGTAAATACAGTGCTAAAATATGGCAGCCTTTTCCTTAATTAAAATTATTTTGAACCTTTATGATTGTGGTACACTGTGTCCACAGTTTGAATTTGTATGAAGTTGCCAGTTTATTGTGATAAATAATTTTGATTATGACCTGAAAATCATAATGAGATTCCTTTAAAAAAAATCTCTATCCTGTATTGCTGTCTTTTCCACTAATGTGAACTGTAACTTGCTGTTTTTTCTTGATTTCCTGAGTATTGTGTAAAGCTCAAAAATAATTGTGCTCAGTCAAAAGGAATTTATACTCTATTGCTTGCTGTTCTGTGGCATTGCACTTGAGTCAATGTCCAAGTGTTGTCTTTGTGAAGCAGATAAGGATTAGACGATAGGTGAACACTTGAAATAGGGTCCGTAGAAGTTGGAACATAAGATTATAAGTGGGTCATTCAGAGTCTTCCATGCTGAAGGAAGATGATTGTAGTGATAATGTCATAAAAAGCAGAAAATGTTGCAAAAAAAAATCCTCAGCGGGGCAGGCAGCGTTTACAGAGAGAGAAAAACAGTGTTAATGTAAATAGAGCTGTATGAAAGATTATTGATCTAAAATATCAACTCTGTTTTACTTCAAAAGCTGCCTGATGTGTTCGGTATTTCCATATATTCTGGTTGTTAACCACGCTATTGTATTCTCCACATTTCTGTTAACTACAAGCATTTAAATTGTAGGAATAAATTACTGCAGGTGCTGGAATCTGTACTGAAAACAACAGATGCTAAAGTTACAATGGGTCAGACAGTATCCATGGAGAGAGAGCAAGCTAACATTTCAAGTCTAGATGGCTCTTCATTAGAGCTGAAGTGAAGTGTCAAGGGGACAGCATTTATGCTATAATTTATTTTTTGGTGGGGGGGGGTGGAATGGGGTTAGTGGGTGTAGGGTGCTGATCGAGAAAAGACCTTGATAGTTCAGATTAAATGATCAGGATGTGAGCGTGGCAGAACAATGGTGTGTCTCCTGCCAGACTTGCAAGGACAGACAGTCCCACTGGGATTTTCTTTTGGGGGGGTGGGGGAGGGAGGGGTTGAGAACATGATAACAAAATAAGAGGAGGAAGAAATGGGAGCTGGTTCACAATTTAAAGGTGTTGAACTCAATATCGAGTCCAGAAGGAACTGGGACAGTGGGATGGAGTCCTTGACGGACATGGGGTGTGACGAGCTGTAGTGAAGGTAGCTAAAGGAGTCATTGGCTTTGTAATGAATGGCAGTGAATAGTTTATTCCCCAAAATGGAGGCAGAGAGGCCAAGGATTGGAAGGCATGTATTGGAAATGGGCAATGTGGAAGTTATAGAGAGGTTGGTATTGGACGCAAAATGAATGAAGTTTTCAAGGTCCTCAGAGTGTGAAGTGGCACTGAAGCCGTTGCCAATGTACAGTGAAAAGTGCTGTAGGGGGTCAGTGAAAGACTGAAGCAAGGATTGTTCCACATACCCCATAACAAAGAAGGCACAACTTGGACCCATGCAGGTGTCCACAGCCACTGCTTTGACTTTGGAGAAGTGAGATGAACTAAAGGAGAAATTGCTCAATGAGAGAACAAGCTCAACTAAGTGGAGGAGAGTGGTGATAAATGGGGATTTTTCAGGCCTCTGCTCATGAAGAAGCTGAGAGCTCTCAGACTGTCCAGGTGGAGAAGGGAGGTACAGAGGGATTGGGCATTCATTGTGAACATGAGGCAGTTAAGGCCAGAGAACTGGAAATTGTCAATATGGTGGAGGGCATCAGAGGAATCACAAATGGAGTCAAGGTAGGAGGGAATGAGCTCAGTGGGGCAGTGAATCGCAGTGCAAGCTGGAAGAACAACATCTAATTTTCTGACTAGGCACTTTAGAACCTTGGTTATTTTCAGCGTTTGAATTGTATTGCTCTGGATAGACAACAGCAAATGGATGTCTTGTTAGAAAAGCAGAGTGGGATATTCTGTGTATATTCATGCACTGTACTGACATAATGTTTAATGGTAAACACACTGGGAGAACGAGGGACAATCACCAAATATGGTGAATGGAAAACCCATGGACACAGAACTTTGGTTTGTAACCTCATGTTATTGCTCACTGACTAAGAAGAGTGAAGTATGAGCAGGTGTGAAACAAGTGTGACATTCGATCCTGTGGATTTCTGCTGAGTATATCAGGCTGAAATTGGTCTTGGTGACTACACATTCATGTATAGCTAGCTTAAGGGGCTTGAATTACATCAATCCCCAGTTAAAGCAATAACGTTTCCTGAAAATTGGGCTGCAGTGCTGTTGAATATACGTTGCAGGTGATCATCATATAATCACAGAATCATTACAACAAAAGGTGACCATTGGACCCATTGTGTTTCTTCTGGCCCTCTGAAGAAAAACTCCATACATTGCTACACCCCTTCCTCCTTCCTAGATATTTAAAAATGTGGAAAGAATTTATACCAAAGGAGAGACTATTATGTTTGCACCAACCCGATAGTTAGCCTCCCAGCCCAACTATATTTTCTATCACTTGGTCCATACCCTTGGAGGACTTTAGGTGGATGACCAGACACCTTTTAAATCTGATTAGGGTGTCTGCATCTACTGCCTTTTCAGAGTTCCAGACCCCTGCCACCTTTGTTTCTTCTCTCATCCTTCTACCAATCACTTTGAATCTGTGAACCCTCTTGTCTCTTGACCCCTCTGCTAACTAAAATAGGTTCTTCCCATTGACTCTTATCAAGACCCTCTCAACCTTTGCACCTCAATTAGGTCTCCCCTTGGACTCCCGTGTTTTGAGGAGTACTACACAAGCTTTCTAATCTTTTCTCTCTGCTGCGATTTTCTAGTCCTTGGAATATCCTTATAAACCTCTGTACATGATCTCATGCAATTATATCTCTTCTGAAATGATGGGACCAGAACTGCATATGATACTCAAGTTGTGATGATTTACACAGTTCCAGAATAACCTCCCTGCTCTCATGTTCTTTGCTTCAGCTAATAAAGGAAAGGATTCTATGCACTGCCTAAATCATTTTGTTGACCTGACCTATCTTCAGGAATCTGAAGACATACACTTCAAGGTCCTTCAATTCCCTTCAAGCTTGCATTTCTCCTGGATTAATTTGATTTGCCATTTTTCTGCCCAACTGACCTGTCCATTGGTATCTCCTTGGAGTCTGCAGCTTCCCTCCTCACTAATAACTACACAGTTATTTTTCTGCCATCTGCGATTTTCAAATCAATTATATATATTCTAGAAACTCAAGGACCTAACTTTAAGCCCTGGGGAGCCCTAGTGGAAACAGCTTTCCAGTCGCAAAAACACTTCTTCTGTTTCCTACAACTGAGCCAATTTGATACATTCAGCTTGATGCATTCTCTTAAATCCCATGGATTTTTATTTTAACCAATCTGCCATGTGGAACTTTAGCAGATGCAGTTGTGTGAAATGACATTCTTCTGAAATGTTGAGGAATACAAGGCAAAAGGTAACACCTTTTCCTTTTTTTTTTCTCTTGTCTTTCCCCCTTCGATCCACTTATCCTATAATGTGAAAATGTGATTAAACTTTCTAGTGGTATAATTTGAGATTGATAAATTAATTTCTCAGGTATCTTTATCTCCATGTTCTTCACCTAGGAATTAACTTGTTAGTCCTTGCTATTGCTAATTGCATAGATGTGGTAAGCCATTTTATCTTGCTTCATTGTAGAGCACAATATTGTGATCTTAGTTTTTCAGAAACCCCACTTAACAATAGTTTGACAGTGACCTAGGAGAGTCAGTTAGTCCTGAGGAGGTTGACTTTAAAACGCAAAATAAGGTGGGCAATGTTTGTCATGTACTGAATTAAAGCAGGTGAAACGTAATATTGCAAGGCAATACAAGTACCGTGTTAATGTTGAAGTAGCTATAAAGGAAGTTAGGAGAAATCTAAAAGATGTAATTAATTCTCGAGAACCAAAATCAATAGCAATAAAATTTTTAAGTAGGTAGATCATAAGCCAGAGGAGCAGAAGTAAGCCATTTGGCCTCTGAAGTCTCCTGTGCCATTTATTGAGTTCATGGCTTTGATTTGATTTTGATTTAAATTATTATTGTCATATGTACCTAGGTACAGTGAAAAATTTTGTTTTGTGTGCAGTGCAGTCAGATTGTACCATTCACAGTCATAGAACAGAGCGAAGAATATAATGTTATAGCTGCAGAGGTGTACAAAGAATGAGATCAACATTTTAAAATTTGAGAGGTCCATGCTAACCTGATACTCAGCAATTCCATTTTCCTGCCGTTACTGCATGACCCTGGATTCCTTTACTGATTAAAAATCTGTCTATCTTAGCGTCAACAGCTGTCTGCAGTAAAGAAGTCCACAGATTCACTAGCCTGTTAAAGAAAAACATCTTTGTTTGTTTCAAATGGATGACCCCTTAGTCTGAGGTTGTGCCCTCTAGTCCTAGATTCTGTCACAAAGGGAAATAACCCCTCTGCATCTGCCTTGTCAAGCCCCTCGGAGGTTTTTTATGTTTCAATAATGACTCCTCATTCTACAAAACACCAATGAGTATAGCCCAACCTACTTAATCTTTCCTGGTTGGAAAATTCCTCTGTCCAGAAGCAATTGTTTGGACTGCCTGTAACAGCAGTCGTTGAAACGTTTGGTGCTGAAAAAGCACAGCAGGTCAGGCAGCATCCGAGAAGCAGGAGGATCGACGTTTTGGGCATAAACCCTTCACCAAGAACAATGAGGGGCATATGCCTGAAACACCGATTCTCCTGCTGCTCGAATGCTGCTTGACCTGCTGTGCTTTTCCAGCACCACGCCTTTTGACTCTGACCTCCAGAACCTGCAGTCCTCATTTTTCCTTGCCTGTAATGGCAATCTTCCTTTCCTTAGATAAAGCGACTGAAACTGTTCACATTATTCCAGTTGTCATTTGACTAATGCCTTATATCAAGTTAGCAAGACTTGCCTACTTTTGTACTCTATTCCGTTTGAGACAAAGGCCAGCAGTCCATTTGTCGCCTTTGTTTTCTGGTGCACTTACATGGTAATGTTGATGATTTGTGCACGCAAACCCCCAAATCTGTCTGTGCTGCAACTTCCAATAGACTTTCCCTACCTAAATAAAATCCAGCTCTTCCATTCTTGGAAAATTACTGCTAGTGATTTCACTATCTCCGTAGCTACTTCCTTTTGAAATCTAAGATGTAACTCATTAGGTCCAGGAAATTAACTTTTAGCCCCAGAATTTTTATCTAGTGGTAGTTATTGTGTTTAATTCCTCCGACTCCATCCATCCTTTGCTTTGCTAAGTCTGCATCTTGTTCCCCATCCTGGTCCACTCCACCCTAATGAGTTTCAGCCCAAGGTATTTAATGCGCCAGGACACTGGTCTCAGCATGGTTCAAGTGAGGTCTGACCAGAATGGTTCGCTTCTTTCCCAGTGTTGATACCAGTACCTCATGAATTGAAATACATACCTCCCACATTAATCTTTAAATGTTGCGTTTAACTCCTTGGATTTATTTACCTGTGCCAGTTTGCTGATGGCTCATTAGTCATAGTCATAGAGATGTACAGCATGGAAACAGACCCTTCGGTCCAACCCGTCCATGGCGACCAGATATCCCAACCCAATGTAGTCCCACCTGCCAGCACCCGGCCCATATACCTCCAAACTCTTCCTATTCATATACCCGTTCAGATGCCTTTTAAATGTTGCAATTGTACCAGCTTCCACTTCCTCTGGCAGCTCATTCCATACCCATACCACCTTCTGTGTGAAAATGTTGCCCCTTGGGTCTCTCTTATCTTTCCCCTCTCACCCTAAACCTATGTCCTCTAGTTCTGGACTCCCCCACCCCAGGGAAAAGACTTTACCTATTTACCCTATCCATGCCCCTCATAATTTTGTAGATCTCTATAAGGTCACCCCTCAGCCTCCGACGCTCCAGGGAAAACAGCCCCAGCCTGTTCAGCCTCTCCCTATAACTCAAATCTTCCAACCCTGGCAACATACTTGTAAATCTTTTCTGAACCCTTTCAAGTTTCACAACATCTTTCCGATAGGAAGGAGACCAGAATTACACGCAATATTCCAGAAGTGGCCTAACCAATGTTCTGTATAGCCGCAACATGACCTCCCAACTCCTGTACTCAGTTCACTGACCAATAAAGGAAAGCACAACAAACTCCTCCTTCACTATCCTGTCTACCTGCAATTCCACTTTCAAGGCACTATGAATTTCTTGGAGATTCCACTTTTTAATTTAACTCCTAGTTACTATAGTTTATCTAGTAGCATGCCAGTCATAGGAAATCAGACTATGATGGTCCAAATAACCTTGTCCAGAGCTGTCGTCTTCAGTGTCCAATATCACCTCTTGCATTAAGCTGCAGACTGCAGTCGTCTTGAATATCAGATCTATGTGGCATCTATTCACATTTCATTAGAGCTTTTGGCACCCAAATACACACCAGTCATTTGAAACGTGATTCCAGTTTTTAAGATCTCTAATGCTGACACTATATGCTTGTGAAGTGAACTTGTATAGACCTGTGCCTGCTGATTGAATGGTATTTCTTGATTAATATAACCAAAAATCTGCTTTGTTAAACTGCACTGGCATTTAACCCAATTTAAACATATACAAAAACTTAGTCTCTCAAATTCTCGTGTGCAAACCTCTCACTGACAGAGTACAGGCTATCTGAGGATTAAAGGTTAATGGTCTTTCATTTCCGAACTATATCTGTACTCCTCACCTTAGGTCAGTCAAAAATATCAACAAAGCTCAATATATTAGCCACAAGCGAAGTGTTTTAATGATGGTACAAAATTAATTACAAAACAAATTAAATGTTAAATAAATCAAAAAAGGAATTTAATAAAGTACCATGTCAAATGTTACTACGCAAAATAGGAGCTCATAGTGTCAGAGGTAACATGTCAGTATGGATACAAGATTGGTTGGCTATAAGGAAGCAGAGCAGGGATAAGTAGTTCATTTTTGGGTTAGCCAGCGGTAAATAATGGAGTGCCAGGCAAGACTGCTGGGACCTTAACCATTTGTAATCTGTATCAGTGACTTGAATGTCAGACTGAAAATAAGGGAGCTAAATTTGCCGCTAGCACAAAGTTAGTGAGAAAGTAAATAAGCTTGTTCACTTTTGTAGCAAAGATAGCATAGCAGTATTCAATTTAAATGGCAGTAGATTACAGAAGTCCAAGGAGTCTGGGTGGCCTGCTGCATGTACCACAAAGGTAGATTGCAGGTGCAGCAAGACAAATGGAATATTTGCATTTATTGCAAAGCAAGTGGAATATGAGGTAGGAAATTCTTGTTGAGACCATATCTCATGTACTGTGTACAATTGAGGAAATCTCTTCCATGGAAAATGTGGAGACTGTATCATTGTATTTATTCCATGCTACAGTAGATTTTGATTGGTGAGGGGCAGACAGGAGCGTGGAGTTGACCGCATAGCTAGGTCATCTGTGATCTGTATGAACAGCTGGGCTGAATGGCTGCCTACTGTTCCCAAATCCTTTTGTTTGTATGATGTACTGTATGTTCTCAACGGGACTTTTCAGAACTTATTTTTGCAGTAGAATTATTCATGTGTACATCATAATAATTTAGTTAATACCCTATAAACATCTCGGAATGCTAACAATTAGATCATTCCTATGTTGTTACTGATCCTGCCTCTACATAATAGGCAAAGGAAAGCATAAAGCCTAAGGTTTAGATTTGCAATTGTACAGAATAGATTTGATACAACCTTGGAATTTATTCCCCATCACAGGTGGCTCAGATGAAAATGGGAAAAGCCGAAGACTGGATGAATACTTGGGTAAAAAGACAAAGAAAAAGAAGAAAAAGAAACATCGGGAAGGTGAACGACCGAGACGACTAAAAATGTACAACAAAGAGGTGCAGACGACCTGTGCAGGAATCACTAACATTGACCTGGACACTTTGGGGCACGGTTCCTTGGATGAATCGAGTGTAATCAACAAATCCTCTGTAGAACATAATGAACAGCTTGACAGATTGGATCTGAAAATGAGCCATTGTGCCATCCCCTCAGGTGCACAGTTACCATACTTATCTCACAGAGACCACTGTGTACGTAAGGGACTCTTACGGACAGGTTCCTCTAAATTTGCCCACTTCATTCACGTGGAGCATCAACCAAATGGTGGTGCACCAGTGCTCCATGCCTACATGGATGAACTCTCGTTTTTGTCTCCTATGGAGATGGAGAGGTTTGCTGAGGAATTTCTTGCTTTGACTTTCAGTGAAAATGAAAAGAGTGCAGCTCATTATGTAATGGCTATTGTACATGGAGCCGCAGCTTACCTGCCAGACTTTCTAGATTATTTTGCTTTCAACTTCCCCAACACTCCTGTGAAAATGGAAATATTGGGGAAGAAGGATATAGAAACTACAACCATCTCGAACTTTCGTGCTCAGGTAAGAATTTGTTTCCTACACTTTCTAGTTATTTATAGTTCATTCTTTAAAATATAAATGAAAAGAAAGGGCTTGGGAATTGATAGTTGGAAATCCAGAATGTGCCCTGCATGCTAACAGAATTGTTCTGAAAAGAAGTGGGTGCGGAAGCGGTTCACTGGGATGTTGCCTGGCTGGAATGTTTCGGGTGTGAAGAGAGACCGGAGAGCTTGGGCTTGTTTTCCTTTGAGCAAAGAAGGCTGAAGATGACTTGGTTTAGCTGTTCAAAATTGAGGTATACAAATAGACAAAACTTTGCTCCTTCGAGGGATCAAGAACAAAGAGGCATAGATTTAAAATAAGGAGCAGGAGATTTAGAGACGATTATTAAAGGATTTCTTTTCATCCAGAGGGTGATGGCTATCTGGAACTCAGTCTGAAAGGCTTGTAGCTGGAGGAACTATCAAGACACTTACGAGCACTTTGTTACTATTTCTGGAGCTTTCCTATTACTGGCCGCTCAGCACGTCTTTCAACCCAGACTATTTTGGAGACTGCTAAGCTAATGGCACGGTGGCACAGTGGTTAGCACTGCTGCCTCACACAGCGCCAAAGACCTGGGTTCAATTCCCGCTTCAGGCAACTGTCTGCGTGGAGTTTGCACATTCTCACCATGTCTGCGTGGGTTTCCTCCGGGTGCTCCGGTTTCCTCCCACAGTCCAAAAATGTGCAGGTTAGGTGAATTGGCCATGCTAAATTGCCCGTAGTGTTAGGTGAAAGGGTAAATGTAGAGGAATGGGTATGGGTGGGCTGCTCTTCAGAGGGTCAGTGTGGAATTGTTGGCCCGAAGGGCCTGTTTCCACACTCAGTAATCTAATCTAATCTAAACTTGTACCCTTACCTTTTTTCTCTCAATAAAACCTCTTCATCGGGATGGTTCTGTCTTTCTGTGATACTAATTTGTTTCACTAGACAATAGTTTTTTTTCCCTAATGCACTGTACTGTTCACTTCAGTGATGTAATCACTTCATTAAAATGCATATAAATACATTTCTAGACACCCTATCGCTACACATGGAATACAAATATAAAAGTAAAATTGTCTTCACTTCTGAAATATAAATAACAATCAAATTTAAAACCATCCATTATTTCATGCACTTTTAGAACTTGTTTCCAAATAACACACAAATCTTCATAGAATTAATACACCTGATGGGCTGAATGGCTTATCTCGGTGTTATAAATGTTATGTAAATCCTTGTAAATTAGTTACACCCGGGATACTTCATCCAGTGCATTTGCATGTCTGTCTGCATGTCCCTGTGTCAATGGTATCTAAATATTGAGTAACTCAGGCGTTTCTCAAGTGAGCAACTATTGTCAGATTGTCAGGATAATTTTGTTGAAACTAAAGTACTAACTTGGATTGAAAGTTGGTTGGCTGACAGGCAACAAAGAGTAGTGATAAACGGCTCCATTTCGGAATGGCAGACAGTGACCAGTGGGGTACTGCAGGGATCCGTGCTGGGACCGCAGCTTTTTACAATATATATTGATGATATAGAAGATGGTATTAGTAATAACATTAGCAAATGTGCTGATGATACTAAGCTGGGTGGCAGGGTGAAATGTGAGGAGGATGTTAGGAGGATTATAGGGTGACCTAGACAGGCTAGGTAAGTGGTCAGATGCATGGCAGATGCAGTTTAATGTGGATAAATGTATGGTTATCCACTTTGGTGGCAAGAACAGGAAGGCAGATTACTACCTAAATGGAATCAATTTAGGTAAAGGGACAGTACAAAGAGATCTGGGTGTTCTTGTACACCAGTCAATGAAGGCAAGCATGCAGGTACAGCAGGTAGTGAAGAAGGCTAATAGCATGCTGGCCTTCATAACAAGAGGGATTGAGTATAGAAGCAAAGAGGTTCTTCTGCAGTTGTACAGGGCCCTGGAGAGATCACACCTGGAGTATTGTGTGCAGTTCTGGTCTCCAAATTTGAGGAAAGACATTCTGCTATTGAGGTAGGTGGCCAATTCCTGGAATGGTGGGACTACCTTACGCTGAAAGACTGGAGCGACTGAGCTTGTATACCCTTGAGTTTAGAAGACTGAGAGGGGATCTGATTGAGACATATAAGATTATGAAAGGATTGGACACTCTGGAGGCAGGAAGCATGTTTCAGCTGATGGGTGAGTGCCGAACCAGAGGACACAGCTTAAAAATACGGGGTAGACCATTTAGGACAGAGATGAGGAGAAACTTCTTCACCCAGAGAGTGGTGGCTGTGTGGAATGCTCTGTCCCAGAGGGCAGTGGAGGCCCAGTCTCTGGATTCATTTAAGAAAGAGTTGGATAGAGCTCTCAAGGATAGTGGAATCAAGGGTTATGGATATAAGGCAGGAACAGGATACTGATTGAGGATGATCAGACATGATCATATTGAATGGTGGTGCAGGCTCAAAGGGCAGAATGGCCTACTCCTGCACCTATTGTCTATTGTCTAATGAGAGGCCTTGACCAAGGTTTCACCTCATTCTGAGCCTGCAAGCTTGTGAAACAAAATGAACAAATTTGATTTTACTAGTTTTGGTCCCAGTATTGCAATTCTGAAGAAGGATCACTAGACATTAAGCAATGACTGTGCTTTTTCTCCACAGATGCTGCCAGACCTACTGAGTTTCTCCAGCAATTTCTTTTTTTGGTTTGGATTTCGACCATCCATAGTTCTTTGGTTTTGTTGGACATAAGGAGCCTCGGCTTAATGTCTCATCCAAAAGATAGCATTTCTGATGGTGCAGGTCAGGAGATTCAACCTTGAGGGAGCACTCAAACAGAAAACCTTCTGACTCGGGTGAAAGTGCTCCTAACTGATTCAGTCAGGGAATAGTGGTATAATGGTGATGCTGTTGGATCAGTAGTCCAGAGGCCCATGTTAATGCTATCAAGACATGGGTTCAAATCCCAGCATAGCAGCTGTTGGAATTTGTTTGTTTAATAAGTCATGACAATAGAACAAGTCTCAGTAATGATGCCATGATAACCAATATTTACCACATTTTTAAAAAAACTATTTAATTAATGGCCATCAGGAAAGAAATCTGTCATCATTGGGTGGCTCAGTGGTTAGTACTGCTGCTTCACAGCACCTGCATCCCAGGTTCAATTCTCACCTCTGGTGACTGCCTGTGTGGAGTTTGCACATTCTCCCCGTGTCTGTGTGGGTTTCCTCCCACAGTCCAAAGATGTGCGGGTCAGGTGAATTCGCCATGCTAAATTGCCCATAGTGTTAGGTGCATTAGTCAGAGGGAAATGGGTCTGGGTGGGTTACTCTACGGAGGGTGAGTGTAGACTTGTTGGGCCGAAGAGCCTGTTTCCACACTGTACGGAATTTAATCTAATCTAATTACTTGATGTGACTCTGGCCTACTGCGATGTGGTTGATTCCTAACTGCCCTCTGCAAAGCAAGCTACTCAGTCCAAAGGAGGTAAATGCTGACTCTGCTTGCGATTCTCTCATCCATAGAAAAAATACGCATCAGTAAAGCGTTTGATAAGGTAGGCTGATGGAGAAAGTGAAGTTGCATGGCATCCAGATAGTACTAGCTAGATGGATGAAGAACTGGCTGGGCAACAGGAGGCAGTAGTAGTGGAAGGGAGTTTCTCAAAATGGAGAACTGTGACTAGTGGAGTCCCACGCCACTGTTGTTTGTGATACATATAAATGATCTGGAGGAAAGTATAGGTGGTCTGATTAGCAAGTTTGCAGATGACACTAAGATTGATGGAGTAGCAGATAATGAAGAGGACTGTCAGAGAATGCAGCAGATGGAATTCAGTCCCGTCAAAATCGAGGTGATGAATTTTGGAAGATCCAATTCAAGAGTGAACTATACAGTAAATGGAAAAATCCTGGGGAAACATGTTGTACAGAGAGATCTGGGTGTTCAGGTCCATTGTACCCTGAAGGTGGCAACACCAGTCGATGGAGTAGTCAAGAAGCATATGGCATGCTTTCCTTCAACAGACGGGGTATTGAGTACAAGAGTAGGCAGGTCATGTTACAGTTAGAAGATTTTGGTTCGGCTGCGTTTGGAATACTGCGTACAGTTCTGGTTACCATATTACCAAAAGGTTGTGGATGCTTTTGGAGAGGGTGCAGAAGAAATTCACCAGGCTGTTGCCTGGTATAGAGGGCACTAGCTATGAAGAGAGGTTGAGTAGGTTAGGATTATTGTCATTAGAAAGACTGAGGTGTTGAGGGGGACCTGACTGAGGTCTCCAAAATCATGAGAGGTGTAGACAGGCTGGATAGCGAGAAGCTTTTTTTCCCAGGGCGGGGGACTCAATTACTAGGGGTCATGAGTTCAAAGTGAGAGGGGAAATATTTTGGGGAGATACGTGTGGCAAGTTCTTTATGCAGAGGGTGGTGTGTGCCTGGAACGTGTTGCCAGCAGAAGTGGCAGAGGCGGGCACAATAGCATCATTTAAGATGTATCTAGACAGATACATGAATGAGCAGGGAGCAGCGGAATGCAGACCCTCAGAAAATAGGCAACAGTTTAGATAGAGGATCTGGATTGGCGCAGGCTTGGAGGGTCGAAAGGCCTGATCCTGTGCTGTTAACTTTCTTTATTCTTTGTACACAATGATGTCCTGACTCTTGTTTATCCCTCTGTTAACAACACACAAGTATATTATACAATCATCACATTGCTGTTTGTAGGAATTTATGCTCAAGTTGATTGCATTACACAGTGGCACTCCTTCAACAGTACTTTGGTTGTGAAGCATTTTAGGATTTCCTCAGGTTGTGAAAGTGGCTATATGAATACAAGCCTTTTATATGTTCTTTCCTGGTATTTAGATGTGGTTTGCAATATGAATGTCTTAGAGCTAATTATTGCCACTTAATTCTACAGTTCAGTGAAATTGGGTGTAATATTTCACTTCAATTGAATGGAAAAATATCTGCTGACCTCCATTTAATGCAATATTCTGTCAATGTCCACCTATCTAGTAGTTGTGTGGTTAAGATGTTGATTGTAATCATATTTTGCAAATTAAAACTTCCTCCTGTTTGTAGTGCCTGATAGCACAAGCAAGCTTACCTGCTGAAAGTCAATGTTTAACATGATGTGATCTGTAAAACTGAAACATGTGGATAAACTGTTCTGCTCAGCTGTATAATCCATCTGTTTCCAGGCTTGTAACACCTTTGTTTGTTCTGAGCTTACACTTGTTTATAATCTTATTTTGTTGCACAATACTCTGAAACATCCTCTATGACCTTGAAATAACAGACCTTGAAATGAAAGTGGCATAGAGGAAAAGTTTGGGATTAAAAACACTTTTTTAAAATCTGTAGTATTGGTGTATTGAAAAACATTTGGAGGTCTTATGAGAGACTGGTGGTTGGGTATTATTTCCCCTTATTGCAGAAATTCTGCATCCCAAAAGTGGAGGCTCAACTGCTGATGTATGGGTTAGTACATGATAGAGCATTGAGACAGGATGGTGGAGGAATTATGGAGTTTATTAATCTTTCCTTGAATCACAGAATCGTTATGGCATCGAAGGTGGCCACTCAACCAATCATGTCCATGCTGACTCTCTGACCGTTATTCTCACGCCATTTACCCAGGACCCAACACGTTGTTTCTGTTCAAATAATCATCTCATTAGCTGTTGAATGTCTGGATTGAACCTGTCTCCATCATGCTTCTGGACAGTCCATTCCAAACCCTAGCTACCAGAGTGGAGCATGAACCAACAGCCTTCTGACTTGAGGTGAAAATGCTACCAAATAATGAACAGTGCACGCTCAGTCGCAGCTGACACACCAATATCAAAATATGTTTTAAAAATGAGGGGGTGCCTTTACTGAGCAAGCACTGCAGCACACAAGTACCGTTACCTGTTTAACAGACCTTGAAATGAAAGTGGCATAGAGGAAAAGGAAAGCTCAGTGCCTTACTGCAGGGGTCTGTCATGACGGAAGTTGCAAGGAATATGAACTTCTGTGCACACTGGCCCTTTGTTAGAAACACTGATGGCTTGTTCGAATACAGTCATGGCTTTTCAGAAGATTCAATAAAGCGTCTGTGTTCATTTTAGAATTTAACCTAATGGGTTCCTTTGTAGGAGCTGCTCCAGGATTAGTACTGCTCCTGAATAAATGAGGAAGCTGGAAGAATGCCAGGGAGACTGAGTAAGCAAGTGGTTATAAATATTTGCTGGAAGTCTCACGTAGAGGCTGTAACTCAGCTGTCTGACTGTGTCCTCGGGTGACGCTGTTCCTGATTCAGGACAGTGTGTCTTGGCAGTACTTGGATGTTTGAAAAGAAAAACAGCTTCTAGTTGTTTGAACATTCCTGCCTTATCCCTTAAGCAAACTTGTTCTAGTGGAGATGTTAATTGATTTGATAATTCACTTAATTTATTATGCACAGAACACTCATGTAGTTTCACATTACAGAAAGAGATCTTTTGGCCCATCATACCCAATCAGTCGTTAAGCACCTATCTACTCTAGTCCCATTTCGCAGCACTTGTAGAAAAAAATCCAGCAGGATGTTTATTTGCTTCTGATATGTGTTTCCAGCATCTGCTGTCTTAACTCCTGAATCAATTAATTGCTCAAAATAATAGCATTTTCCAGTTATACTGGCTCTTATATCAACACCGAATTAGTATGTATCTTTAATGAGTTTTGTTTTAATTTGAGATGCAAACCAGTGTAAATTCAGCTGCCTTTTTGGTGCATTAAGTCTTTAGTAGAAGTACAACTACAGATCTGTATTAGAAAAGCATTCTGTCTGAAAATATGATGGGGGATGACTCTTGATTCATGCAGCATTTGAAATATTGATAATTATCCATTTTTGGATGAATTGAAATAACCTGTACGATCCGTACTGCTTTTATGGTTTTGGAATATCTCGCTATTCAAATGCTGCCATTTCAGGCTGTCAGAATGATAGTACTTATTGTTAGCAACTCCTAATCCATTATTAATTGCACATTGCAAATGGTTCCCTCAGGCTGATGCTGTTCTGAGGCAATTTTTACTCCATTATTAGTGACCTTGGAAGGGTTTATTTCATTATCTGAGATTTATTTGATTTAGAAGGATTTTCTTTTAAATAAATTGTTAAAAAAGTTAATGTATGAAACAAAAAGATTAAAAGATCACAATTATGCTGTTAATGAAGTGATTCAACTAGTTACACCCATGTCTCCCTGTTTGCTCAGGGATAGAACTACCATACTGCCTTTCAAGCCACCTTTACGTAACAACGCAAAATTTATTAAAGACAGCCCAGTTTAATCTGCAATAGACCATTATGCAGCATTGTTGGTCTTTGTCACAGAAATTAAATTCTGCTTTACAGTGCTGAAGTCTGGCATTTACTTCAAAGTAAGAAATGTTTGCAGACAATACTTTGCTCCCCCCCTTGCTCCTTGAAATGTTATTGAACAAAGCCAGCCAAAAATGCAGGCTAGTAAATGTTAACCAGTTAGATCTTTTGATGCATGGTTTCTTCCTCCTTCAGTTGGTAAATCACTGGTCACTTTTGACAACATTGCCTGTGACCTGTTTCGTCATCCTCTGTATAACATCAACAGAGCATAGGGACAGATGGCAACTTTTCAGGCCCTGGAGCCTGTTCTGTTTGTCAGTTAGATCATGGCAGATGTGTATTTCCTCTCCATTTGCCTGTCTCTGATACAGATCCCTTGGTACGCTTACCCAATAGAAATGTATCACTCACCCTTAAAATTAAAATTGTTTTCTGTAACCTTTGAAGGAAGAGATTTCCACAAAGAAAATTTCCACCAGCTAATTACTACTCTATTTCTCTCCTCGGCTTTCATTTTAAAATTTTGCACCTCTGTTTCTCTACCAGAGGTTGAATCCTTGTATCCACCTTATCTAATTTCTTTATCATTTTTGAAGACCTTAAGTTTATCACCATTCCACTGCCTGAACCCAATGGAACGCAAACCAATGCAATGCAGAGTTTAATCCTCTTAACCTATCACTCTTGTGAATCTTCCCTCACCCTCTCGTAAACCATAACATCCTTCCTGAGCTATGGTGCCCAGGACTGATCAATGTTGCAGATGAAGGCAGACCAAAGCTCTTAAGCTAAACTCAATTAAATCATCATTCTTCTTTATCCTCTTGTCACTGTCCCATAACAGTTCCTGGAATGTCATTTTTTAATTTCCTGAATTGATCAACTAAGAAGCTTTCTTGTAACATTCTCAAGTCTGTCTTCTGGAGTCCTTGTAAATTTGCTTTGGCTGGCTGTACTTTCAGCTGAATCCCATCAGGTCTGGCAACATCTGCAGAAGGAGAAGCAGAATTAAGATAGTGTTGTAGAGCAGGGAGATCTAGGAGTTCAGGTATATAATTATTTGAAGCTTTTTTTACAGAGATAAGATGGGTAAAAAGGCATTTACTATGCTTGCCTTCATTGCTCAGTCTTTTGAGTACAGGAGTTGGGAAGTTTTGCAGGACATTGGTAAGGCCTCTTTTGGAATACTGTGCCCTGTTCAGGTTGCCGTTAGAGCAAGGATATTACCAAGTTAGGATAAACACAGAGGAACCTCGATTATCCGAATGACACGGGCGGGGAGTATTTTGTTGGATAATCAAATGCCAGATAACAATTTAGCCAAGCATCTGGATCTTGCAGAATTTGGATAATCGAGGTTCCTCTGCACATGAATAGGGAAGGTTTGCAGCGATATGGACTAGGAACAGGCAGGTAGGACTAGTTTAGTTTGGAATTATATTCAGCATATACTGGTTGGACCAAAGGGTCTGTTTTGATGATGTATGACTCTGAGACCAGTGATTCTTCATTAAAATTTGGTAGAGTTTCCAGCACCTGCAATTCTTTGTTTTTATTTTTGTGTTTTCAGTTGATTTCGTGTGTTGGAATTTGCATCAATCATGAGCAGCCTTACCTTAAATACCCTGGTGCTATGGTTTGCTGCTGGGTAGAAACTCTGCAATGCAGTATTTATTTTATTCTTTCTTGGGGTATTAATATCACTGGCCAGGCCAGCAGTTGTTGCCCATCCCTGGATTGTTGTGGAGAAGATGGTGATGAGATGAGGGAATGCTACGCCATCAGAGATGTTGTATTTCAAATGAGATGTGAACTTTTTTGGATGTAAAAGATTCCATGGAACTGAATTATTGTGAAGATCAGAGCAGCAATTGTCCTTCAAATAATATTGCAAAAACAGATCCATAGAAGGTTATTCGGCCCATAGGTAGAGCTATTCAGTTTGCTCAGTCTCTCCTTTCTTCAAAACCTAGTAAAAGTATTTATTTATAAAGTTCTTTTTGAACCATAATTATTGAAGCTCCTTTCACTACCCTTTCAACACTGTGCAGATTTAGGGTGGTGTGGGTGGAGAGTAAATATTTTCTCATTGTTTCTGGTTCTTTTTCAGATGTTTTTAAATCTCTCTTCTGGCTACTGACTTTTCATGACTAGAAACCTGTATTCTTTAACCTATAAATACACTGCATGGTTTTGAACACTACAATTAAATCTATCCTTAAACTTCTTTGCTCTGAGACCAAATCCAACTTCAATATTCTTGCCATGTAACTGAAATTCTTCATAATTGGTTGCATTATAGCAAACCTCCTGTGCACCCTCTTCAAAATCTTCATTTTTCATACACCAGAATTATAGAGTCATAGAGATGTACAGCACGGAACCAGACCCTTCGGTCCAACTTGTCCATGCCCAACCCAATTCTAGTCCCACCTGCCAGCACCTGGCCCATATCCCTCCAAACCCATCCTATTCATATACCCATGCAGATGCCTTTTAAATGCTGCAATTGTACCAGCCTCCACCACTTCCTCTGGCAGTTCATTTCATACATGCACCATCCTCTGTGTGAAAAAGTTGCCCCTTTGGGCTCTTTCATATCTTTCTCATCTCACCCTAAACCTAGGCCCTCTAGTTCTGAACTCCCCCACCCCAGGGAAAAGACTTTGTCCATTTATCCTATCCATGCCCTCTAGCTGATGCCTAACCAG
The DNA here is from genome assembly GCF_004010195.1 of Chiloscyllium plagiosum. NCBI lineage: Eukaryota > Metazoa > Chordata > Chondrichthyes > Orectolobiformes > Hemiscylliidae > Chiloscyllium > Chiloscyllium plagiosum. The sequence continues at coordinate 2,542,163 of NC_057735.1, forward strand.
TGATTCATAAAGATTTAATATAATTTCCTTGCTTTTGTACTCTATTCATAAAAGCAGCGATCACGTGTTGTTTATTAGACTTCTTAATTTGTACTGCCATTATCAAAGTTTTGTATATATACTCTCCAAGGTGTCTGTACTCAAATTCTTGTCACTTTTTTTGTCAGGTCTTGCTGCATGTCCAATGGCTGCAGTGTTTTTTAAATTGCAAGTGACTAAGCTTAAAATCTTAACTGGTGGTAAAACGTGTTTGGACATCAAGGTTGTAAATGTTACTATCAAGAGTCATTCTGCATGGAAGAGGCCCTTTGGGTCTGTGCTGACCTATCTACACTAATCCCATTTTCCAGCAGTTAACCCATAGTCTTGAATGTTACACCATTTCAAGTGCCCATCCAAGTAGTTTTTAAAAGTTTTGTAAGGTACCATCCTAGGCAGTGCATTCCAGATTCCTGCCGTCCTCTGGGTGTTATAAATAGAATTTGATGCTGGCCCACATAAGATATTAGGACAGATGACCAAAGGTTTCATCAAAGTGACAGGTTTTAAATAGTAATGAAAGTGAAGGCAGGGGGAAGAGAGAATTCCAGTGCTTGGGGACCAGCCAGTCACTGTTGATGGAGCAAAGGGTCCACAGAGGAAGAGAGAAGGCCATGGAGAAATTAGAACACAGAATCATTTTAAACTCATGGTATTACCAGACCAGAAGGGAGCTCAGTGAGTACAGGAGTAATGTATGCAGCAGACAGCTGAAGCTGTACTGTAAAGTGAGGAATTGATATTGATGGATGTTTACAGACTGAAACTTAATCACAGTGCTCCAAATGTTCTGAGTAACAATTTGCAACAGACTAAATATAAACTGTAAAGTGTACGAAAAGCAGATAATTTGAATGCATTGTCATGTGATGATCTGAGGGTTCTAATGGTGATGGGATATTGGCACAGATTAAGGCCCTTTATGTGACTGGGTGGGAGTGACTAACAAATGTACTGTTGCTATTGAACCAAAATCATGCAAACATTTTCCTGTGATTCAAGTCAGTTGTTTTTCCTCAGTCTGGGTTTCTTATGTTGGATTTCTTCCAGCTTGAGTTGTTTTTGAACTCTTTCCTGTGAGGTTGATGAAAATATCACTTAAAATTCAGAGTTGAAAAGGTTAAGCGCTTTAAATGTTCGTTTTTTGAGTAAAACCTTTGAAGTAAGATTCTTCCTCACTGAGGCATGTAACTGCTGGTGTGTTTTTTTGCTTCTGACCAGTGTTGTAAGTTGGAATGTAATGGACAGCTGTGTGTGGGAGTTTGTGTCTAAGGAAATCCAACTTCTCCTTTCTGTTGTCCTTGAATGTGATAACAAATGCCAAACTGTGTTGTGTCCTATGAAAGGGAGTCAAAATCTGTTGTCAAGGATGAGAAGAAACACTGGAAATAAAAGCGAAAGAGGAATATACATCTAAACAGTGTTTAAAAAAATCAGAAGGCAGCCAAAGGAAGCAGTCCCATTTGGACAGCACCTTTCATAGGGTCAGCCAGCCCAAAAAGAGGCCATTTGCCCAAAAGAGAGCTTTGAAAAAGCTGCCAAGTAGTTCCACGCTCTTGCTTCTTCCACCAGCCCTCCAAATATTTCTCTCTGAAATGTATCTCTATAATTTCTCCTTGAAAGACATTATTGAATGTGCTGCTGTCCCAGAACCCCCTCAGACTGCGTTCCAGAGCATAACATTGTTGGAGCAGCCAATAAATTACATTGTAAAATTGAGTCACTGATCTGAGGGCAAATGTGACAATTGCTTTTGTGCTCAGCTAGATCCCAGAAACCGCAAAAGAAATGAGCAACTTCTGTTAGCTGAGGAATTAATTTGGAGTAAACACCAGGAGAATTCCCTAAGCCTCTTCAAGTAGTTATATAATATTTTTTAATGTGCAAAGGTTCTTGAAAAGACATGGTATTCTCTCAATGCATCACTGAAGTGGCAGCATAGATCATGTAACTGAAAGGACAACCTTAACTGTTTTTGACCGTGAACTATAAAATGGGCAAAGATACTGCTTTAAACCAAAGAAATTGTACAAGAAAACGTGACAGTTTAAAAAACGGTTGCTGGAACTCATTGAGTTGTATCAACAATATCTTATTCAAGTAGTGCATAGGGACATTGTTGCCTAAGGACAGTCCTCTTAATTCAGGACCAGTTCTGTGCATGTGTTTGTTCAAGGATTGGTCAGTATCAAACTTTGTGAGATATTTTCTAATTAGCCTATTTGCAGATGTAATTACCCACCTCTGGAACAGTTGGGGCTTGAACCTGCCTCCTGGTACAGAGGTAGTTTGACTACCAATGCACCACAAGAGCCCTAAAAACTGGTTCCTGGAAAAGTGGTCACAGCTTTACATTTGAACAATACCTGTACTGGAGAAAAACACAGCCTCTGAAGGAAAAAGTACATAAATCATCCCCCTCTATCATCCCCATATTAATAACTAACAGAAAATTTCCTGGTAGCTGTTCTCACTTACCATTTACTTGTAAACACCTCTCTGCAGTCTTCCTTGTTGAAAGAAAAAAGAGTAAACCCACCTTCAGAGACACTTAAAGGGTGAATCTTCAAACAGTGAGTGAAAAATTGAGAATTGATGTATTCACAACTTCATTAGAGAGTCAAAAGGACCTGAAGGAAAACAATTCCTGTTTTCAGAGCCTGTATATTGGACTGGTGCAACATTGACTGTTTTGTTCCTTCCCCATCTAAATACTTCTGTTTCGTCTTGTCTCTTTGAGTGTCTGTATGTGGATGAGAATTTTAAAAACTTTTAAATCAGCAATTCATGTTTCTTTCTTGTGTTTAAAAACATTTTGATGGACCTGACAAGAACATAGCTTCTGCTGCGAGCAGACTGAGGTTTCCCATTTTTGCCTGAAGGACTTTTGCTTGTAGCTTTTATTGTGTGTCAGGCTATACTCTTAAGTCAAGGGCAACTGTAAGAGTAAATAAAGTTTGTATCAGTTTTATAACACAGCCATGCATTTTTACACTGTCTTGTTAATAAACAAACTGCGTATTGGGGCATTGTGGTTTTAATCTGAATCCTTGTGAAAGACATCCATTTCCGGCCAACTGAGCTTAATATAACCAAGACTAAAAGTTGAAGACTTTATTCAGCTCCTAGAACCATTTGCTTTGAACAGAAAGGAAGTATGAGGTGATGTCAATCCAGTGTGCACGGCTGCTTCATGACTTGATAATCGACTGCAAAGTATTCACTTGATCTTTGTTAATTGTGCTACATCTGACTCTACTTGTGTAATCACACACCAGGCTAAAAATAAATACATTACCTTCCATAATTGACACGAGAAAACATTCATTGGGTTGTCCTAGTTCTTTGTAATGTAGCACACCTTCATTTATCATAACTGTTCCCAGCAGCTGGCAGGCCAACATGATATTTAACAGCTGTGTCCCGGGCTGCAGCAACATTGCCAGTATGTAATTTGTGTATTAATCAGGTTTGTCTGTGGGTTAACTACTGAAATGAAATTAATACTCTACCATTAATGACTCAATCAACAAGTGCTAAACCATTCTATCACCAAATTTGAAAAGATTGGGAAGGAACTAGAATGTATTGGGTGGGCCCTGTAACAAAACTATTAAAGTGACCTCACCTGAAATGTAAATGTATTCCCTTTCAAGTTCATACTAACTGTCAATGCATTCTCACTCAACACTTCAGTTTCTGATTTCGAGTTAATTACTTTGGATAAATTCATCTGCTTCGCCTCTCGTGTATTCAGGTCTTACTCAGCACATTTGACCACATAATCTGACTGAGTATGGTACTGAATGAGCACTAAACTGTCACATTCTCTATCGGTGAATGTTGATGGATGGCATCGATCTCCATAATAGCTGAGTTGGGATTGTAGAGGACGGTAGGCAAGATTGGATCTTGAGAGCTTGTGAATTGGGAAGAGAATACATTGTTGGCAGTACTCTGGCTGTGATAAGAGACCAGAAAGAAACACACATTGCTGGAAAAGCTCGGCAGGTTGGGCAGCATCTGCACAGAGAAATCAGAGTTAACGTTCCAGAACTGAGGCAGGGTCACTCGACTTGAAACATTAATTGTTCTCTGCACAGATGCTGTCCAACCTGCGGAGCTTTTCCAGCAATTTGGTCTTTTTTGATTTACAGCATCTGCAGTACTTTCAGTTTTTATTTAAACAAGAATGCAACTTGGTGAGGATATTTTCATTCGCTGAGCTGGAAACAAGGGAGAAAGTATGAGGGGAGGTGTATGGAGTTGGGCAATGAGGGACAATACTAGAGGATTACAATCTTGGATAGATTTGGAACCTTGGTCAGGGATGTCCAATTGTTCAGGGTGAAATGGAATAAGTAGACCAAGCAACCCCCTCAAGCCGACTGCACTATTTTCCTTGATTTGACAAAACTCATGCCTCAGCCTTGAATAGACTCAAGAATGAAGTACCCACAAGCTTGGTGTGTGGGGAATTCCAAAGTTCCACAACATTGTGACCCTGCGTAGGAATATGTGAATCAGGAGCAGACGCAAGCCTTTCAGCCCCTCTAGCCTGCTCAGCAATTCAAGAAGATCATAGGTAATCGTACTCTGGTTTCAACTCCACAGTCCCATTTACTCCAACAGGCAGGCAAGAATCTTGTTAGTCAAGAATCTATTTAAGTCTACCTAAAAATTATTCACTCAGCCTGCCTCCATGGCTCTCTACAGAACAGAATTCCAAAGGCTTATTTTTAAACTGACACTAAATTTCTGTTGTTTTCACAATAGAAGCTGCTTTCCAACTTCCACCCCTCAACATCAACTGATTTCAATAAGATCACTTGGTGGATGCAGACAGTTGTGGGCATGTTCTTAGTCAGAGGTTTCACGCACATGTTTGGAAACCACTGTTGCACTTAAGCTTAGGAGGTTCATGCAGCAGGGGAAAACTCCACCACCAGAGCCAGCTTATCTGACCTTTCTTCATAGGATATCTCTTGTTCCCACCCGCCCCATCCCAATCCAGAAATCAGTTAAGTATATCTTCTCTGTACTGCTGCTAATATATTAAAATGAATGCTGGAAATCTGGCGAAACTCACCAGGTCTGGCAATGTCTCTGAAAAGAAAAGATTAGTGACTCAAACCCTGTATGACTCCTCTTCAGAACTATTATCCTCAGCTCATTGAATCCCTACAGTGTGGAAGCAGGCCATTCGGCCTATTGAATCCACACTGACCCTGTGAAGAGCATCCCATTCCCCAGTCCCTGCATCCCATGCTAACCCGTCTAGCCTGCACATCCCTGAACACTATGGAGCAATTTAGCATAGCCAATTCACCTGACCTGCACATTTTTGGACTGTGGGGAGGGAGCAAAAGTACCCAGAGGATTCCCATGCAGATTACTGGGAGAACTTGCAAACTCAACACAGACAGTCACCCAAGAGTGGAATCAAACTCTGGAACCTAGTGCTGTGAGGCAGCAGTGCCACCATGCCATCCTTAAATGTAATTCAAACTCCATAATCTGACAGGGTGTCATTTGAACCCAGGTCCCTGGAACTTTAGCTGAGTTTCTGGATTAATAGTCCAGTGATAGTACCACCTGGCCATTTTCACCCCTGTGTATCCTGTTAAATTAATACTGTTAAATTCTATTTCCTTTTGGTTACATACAGATTGGGGGTTTTAAAGCTTTGCAACACCGCTATCCTTGCAAATATGGAAAGGGAGAAATCATAAAAGGATAAAGATTATTGAACAAACAAGTACAAAGTAATCAAGAGGGACTGCTTTATCAAAAGATGGAGTTAGCAGTCTTCGAAGGTTTTCAGAGGAATATTGCTGCAATGTGCTTTCTGCATCACTGCTTCAGGGAAAGAAAGTTGACTACTTGCAGAAAGCACAAATAGTGTCACTTTCACTTTTTATACAGAGCAGAAATTTTCCTTTGTAAATTGGAGTTGGGAGTTTTGATATCATTTGCATAAGTGTTAATCCCCATAATTGAGTGCTATTGCAAAGTTGTACAGTTAAAAGGCAGTTGACAGACTTCCTTCTGGGAGGAGGGGAGTATGCTTGGTGCTGCTCCTGGCATGTACTGCTGCACTCTTCATTGAACCAGAGGTTGATTGCCCACCTTGACAGTAACAGTGGTAGAGTGGGGAATATGCTAGGCAATGAAGTTAACGATCATGGTTAAATAAAATTCTGCTGGCCTACAGTGCCTTACGGATGAGTTGTCAGAGCTGGTTAAGTCTATCCAATTAATACAGTGGTAGTGTGACAATACAATAGGGAATGTCTTCAATGTGAAGATGGGACTACGTTTCCACAATGATTGTGCAGTAGTCATTCACACTGTCATGGATGGATGCATCAGCAACAGGTTATTTGGTGAAGAAGATTAGTGAAGTTAATTAGAATTTTTCCCTCTTGCTTCTCTCACCAACTGCCACAATTTCAGTCTAGCAACTGTGTCCTTTACACTCAGCCAAATAGGTCAGTGGCAATACTACTAAGCCATTCTTGGTGATGGATATTGGAGTCCCACTCCCAGAATACATTCAGACTGTGTTTTCTCCAAGTTGGAGAATGGCATGATGGTGCTGTCACAGGATTAGTATTCCAGAAGCTCAGCTAGTGTTCATATACCATCTTGGCAAATGATAAAATTTTAATTCAATAAAATACAATATTAAAAGTAGCCTAATGGCAACCATGTAACCACAATCAATTGTAAAAACCCAAATGTTTCTTTCATGTCTTTTAAGGGAAAGAAATCTGCCAACTTTGTCTTCATTTGACTCCAGACCCACACCAAATCTGATTGTTTCTCTAGGTCACTTCAGAAGTCAGTCAGTTCAAGGGCAGCTAGGGGATAGCGTCCTTGCCAGTGATACCCATGAAAGATTTTTATAAAAACAGTGTTCAATATAGAGGAGTATTAATTCATTAGCCAAGGGGACATGAGAGATGACAATCAGGCTTTCTTTGGTCATGTTTGACCAGTGATGATTTTGAGGACATTCATCTCAGGGTAATTCCATTTTGACAATTTAGCACTGTCCCATTTTTGTGGGGGGAGCTGAACAGTGGGGTTCTTACTGATGGGAGGAGAAAGTGAGGTCTGGAGATCAGAGCTGAAAATGTGTTGCTGGAACAGCGCAGCAGGTCAGGCAGCATCCAGGGAACAGGAGAATCGACGTTTCGGGCATAAGCCCTTCTTCAGGATTCCTGAAGAAGGGCTTATGCCCGAAACGTCGATTCTCCTGTTCCTGGATGCTGCCTGACCTGCTGCGCTGTTCCAGCAACACATTTTCAGCTTCTTACTGATAGGACAAGACATAGCCAGGATTTGGGGAGGTGGTGGCCTAGTGGTTTTCTAGGATAACTGGTTTCAAATCCCGCCACTGTATAGCAGACAATGGAATTTGAATTCAATAAAAATTAGGACTAGGAATCTAATGAACTGCTGCAGCAATGTGGGTGACACGTAATTTCCCCTGGAATATTAGGAATGGACAATAGATTCTTGCCAAGAGATTGATGCTCATATCCCAGGAATGATTTTTGTTTTAAAATGGGGATAGCAGTCTCTGTAATAATTCCACAAGTATGACTGTTAGGCTGTTGCTTGTCTATAGTGTGGGCTAGTCTGCCAGTTTTGGCACAAGTGCATAGATGTTGGTAAGGAGACTTTGCAGGATTTACAGGACTGTTTACTGGTGTCATTTCCGGTGTCCATATCAGTGTTAGGTGATCTGTCTGGTTTCATTTCTTCATTTATACTTTGTCGAGGTTTGATATAACTTACTAACTTGCTAGGCCATTTCAGAGTTAAGATACAGTGCTATTGCTATGGGACTGGAGCAATGTTCTCTTCAATTATTTTTCTGCTATGCAACCAGTGTGTGGCAGTGGCTTCCATAAACAGACATCAGTGCTGGGAACGGCGCGGTGTGCCTAAGGATCTGTGCAGGACCCCTGCGCAGCTACACTCAGAACATTGAGTCTGGAGTCACATTATGATCAGACCAGGTAAGGATGGCAGATATCCATTCCTAAAGAACAAGAGTGAACCAGATGAATTTTTACAACAATCATTACATAGTCACCATCAGGCTAGTGTTTGATTCCAGATTTTTCTTTTATTGAATTCAAATTTAACCATCTATCATGGTGTGATTCAGACTTCTTTTTCCTGAACGTTAGCCTGGAATTCTTGATTACTAATTCAATGCTGTTACCACTACAACGCCAACTTTTGATCGAGTCCAACAAAGATGGCTGCTCTCATCATGAGATTAGTAGATTGTTAGTAACTTTGCAGAAGCTTTTCAAAATGAACACCTGACATATTTTCAGAGGTAACTGGAATCTATAACTATTATGATACAGTTGTTTAATCAACCTGTTTGGAGATGCTATTACACACTTTTGGAACAGGTACAACTTGAACCTGGTGGGGACACCACTATTGTTATTAACTCCGACAGACAACTATCTCCAAGAGAGAAATAATTATTTCTATACTGTAAGATGTTTTATTGACTTTCCACCTCTCAGATGGGGCCTTAGACAGTTGGTTACCTGCAGTGCAAACCTCTGTCTTAGCTAAAATTGACTTGTCAACCTGGTGAAGTTACTTGCATAACAAGGTAAAGTTGCCATAGTCCTACCATCATTTGGGTATTCAGTCATTGGAAAGAGACAATTGGTCATTGTTTAACTTGGAGAGTCAACACAAGTCAGGTGAGGGGAGAGATTGAGAAGGAGAGTCCTTCATGGTAACCTCAGCCGGTGTGGGAATTGAACCCATACTGTTGGCATCACTCTACGTTGCCATCCAGCCAACTGCACTAATTCACCTCATTGCAAATAGCATGCCATAGATTCCATAACTAACAGATCAGGTCTAACCTCTTCAGACTTGCCACATTCAGTCATGAGTGGCAGTATGCAACTAATAGGAGATGGAGGCTCCATAAATATTCCTATCCTCACCGGTGGGCAAAACAAGCCTCTTACTGCCAAGATCAGGCTAACGTATTTGAATCCATCTTCAGCCAGAAGTGCCAAGAACATGATTCATCCTGGCCTTTTGCACAGATGCTGGTCATCAACCAGTTTGATTCATACCAGGTAATGTCAAGGAATGGCTGAAGGCACTTGATACTGCAAATGAACCTGACACCATTCCAGCAAGACTGCTGAAGATTTTTGCTGCAAATTAGCTGTCCCCATGCCCAGTTGCCTCATTACAGCCACCACATTGGCATCTACCCAACAATGTGGAAAACTGCTGGTTATATCTTGCATACACAAAGCAGCATAGACCCAACCCAGTCAATTACTGCCTACTATCAATTGGATCAACGAGTTGAGGAGAAGTTAATTTGGATAAATGTGGTGTATTGCATTTTGTTAAAACAAATAAGGGCAGGGCTTATACATTTAAAAGTAGGACCTTGGATAGTTTTGTAGAATGGAGAGATCTAGGAGTTCAGATACATAATTCTCTGAAGTTTGCATCACATGTGAACAGGATGGTTAAGAAGTCATTTAGCTCTCTTGCCTTCACTGCTTAGACCTTTGAGTATAGGATTTGGGTCGTCATGTTGAGGTTGTATGGGATGTTGGTGAGGCCTTTTCTGGAATACTGCGTCCACTTTTGGTCACCCTATAATAGGAAGGACATTACTAAGCTGGAGAGAGTTCAGAAAAGACTTGCCAGGATATCGCTGGGAATTGAGGGTTTGAGTTATAAGGAGACACTGGATAGGCTTGGACTTTGTTCACTGGAGCATAGGAAGTTGAGAGATGACCTTACGGAGGTTTTTTAAAATCATGAGTGGTATTGATAAAGTGAATGACAAGTGTTTTTTTTCCCTAGGGTGGGGGATTTCAAAATTAGGGGGCATATTTTTAAGGTGAGAGGAAAAGGGATTTTAAAAACCGTGAAAGGCAACTATTTTACGCAGGCAATGGTTCGTGTGTGGTGGATGTGGGTACAGGTATAACATTTAAAAGACACATGGATAAGTAGATGGATAAGCAATTTTGGAGGGATATGGGCCAAGTGCAGGCAGGTGGGACTAGTTTAGTTTGGGGTAATGGTCGGCATAGACTGGTTGGACCGAAGAGTCGAGGACAAAAACAGACCCTATCTGTTTACTCTCGATCATCAGCAAAGTAATGAAAGAAATTGACAACATGCTATCAAACACTACGGTCAATGGAATAACCTGCTGCCTAATGGTCAGTTTGGGTTGCATTAGGGTTATCAGCTCCTGACCTCATTACAGCCTTAGTTAAAACATGGACAAAAGAGCCTGAATTCCCAAGGTGATGTAAGAGTCACAGCCCTTGGCTTCAAGGCCACATTTGACGGTCTGAAGTATCAAGGAGTCCTAGCCCAACTGGAGCCAATGGGAAATAGGGGAAAAACCTCCCTGGTTGGAGTCAGGCAGGAAGATGGTTGTGGTTGTTGGAGGTTTGCCATCTCAGATCCATGACATCTCTGCTTGATTTTCTCAGGAGTGTGTCCTAGATTCAACCACCTTCAGCTGCTTTATCAATGACCTTCCATCCACCTGAAGTGCAGATGTTTGCTGATAAGTACTATGTTTTGGCATTATTCATCATTGCTGAGGCAATGAAGCAGTCCGTGTTCAAATGCAGAAAGATCTGGACGGTATCCAGGTTTGGCTGGCAAATGACAAATAATGTTTGCACCTTACAAGTATCTCTCACTGTCTCCAATCACAGAGAATCTATTTGGCATTCATTGGCATTGCTGCCACTGAATTTTTCAATATTACTATCTTGGGAGTTACCATTGATCAGAAAATGAACTGGGATAGCCATATAGTTGCTGTGACTACAAGAGCAGTTCAACAGTTAGGAGTCTTACAATGAGTAACTCAACTGACTCCCAAAGCCTGTCCACCATCTACAAGGCACAAGGCCTGAATGGGTGAAGTTCCAACAATGTTCAAGAAACTTGACACATACAGGACAAAGCAAACCACCTGACTGGCACCTCATACACAAAAATTCATTTCCTTCACCACTAATGCTCAGTAACAGCAGTGTGTACTATCTACAAACGCACTGCAGAAATTCATTAAGGCTCCTACTACAGCAAATCCACAACCATCTAGGACAGGGCAGCAAATACATAGGCACACCACCAACTTCAAATTCCCTTCCAAGCCATTCACCATCTTGACTTGGAAATACGTTACCATTCCTTCACTGTCGCTGGGTCTCCTTCCCTGAAGGCATTGTAGATGAATCATCACCAAATCAAGAAGGCAGTCCACCCACCACCTTCTCTAAAGGTGCTGGGAATGAACAACAAATGCTGGCCTAGCGAGCAACACCCATATCTCATGAGTGAATTTTTTATATCTTTCAAGGTAAGGAATAACCTTATACTATGTATCCATGCCTAGATTTGAACATCAGAGCTCTGCACTCTGGTTGTGTAAGTATTCCTTATTCTTGTATGCCAGTTTTCTTGCAATAAAGGCCAACATATCTTATGCCTTCATAATTTCTGCTGTGCACTGAAGCTACTTTAACTCAAATTTGTCAGCACCGTAATTTACCTTATCCATATAAATCCATGCTGACTCTGTATTATAATTTCCTTTAAAAATAGACTCCAGCATTTCCCAGTGTCTGTTATATTACATCTCTCAGTCAGTATACCTTTAAGAGACACGCTCTCTTGATATTATTGCTACATAATAGCATTTGATCTGAAGATCTAAAGGTCTTTGACTCAAACTTGTTGGACCCAAGATAAGATAATTTGGAAGCACCAGCTTTCGGAGCGCTAGTGCTCCACATTGTGCTGGTATTGATGCTCAGTAACTAAATGTTTGCCCAGGTACTGAAGTGCCTGTTAGTGTAAATATTAGTGAGCTGTAATAAACATCTACCTGATCCTTTAATTACACCATACCCATGTCCTGGTTTCTTAGTTTATGAGGGATAACATAACATTGGCACACCACAAGTAAATCTACCCATTTGGAGAGAAAGCATACATCAAATGTCAGATTCTTGGCCTGTGGTTACTTGGGGAATTATAGGAGAGATGAACAGGGATCTGAGAGACAACAGTATCTTCATGATCATTTGAAAAGAGATAGAAAATTGTTTTGGGCTGATTATTTGTAAGGATGCTGTCTAGTTCATAATAGTGGTAATGATGGTGGCTTTCCAAGAAGACAGCAGCGCTTTTGACACGGATCATTTCCATTGCTTTCATGTAGGATGCAAGTAAAGGAAGTTAGGTGATTAGCCGTTTAGTGGGAGTGTTTGATAGGGGGCAGGAGATTATTTTGGATGAAATGAGCTTGATGAGGATGAGAGAGAGAAACTGAAGACATGGAGGCTGTAAGACAGCAAATGTGTTGTGGGAACGGTGGCAAGGGTTTATGGAAAATGTCAGGACAATTTTTCTTATTTGTTTGGGTTGGTAGAAAGCAGGGGTAAGAATGTTCTGATACCATTGCATGCACATACTGCATATAGGAGTATACCAATAGATTACTGACCTATATCGTTCAGGTTAAAGGTGAGTTGTTGGCACTCAAATGCCTGCACCACTTCTGGAAAGGAATAAGCAGCTATTTGTGGAATTCCTTTGCCTTCCTGATGTTGCAGTTTGTCATGAAGCAAGCAAGCAAATAGAAACATGATGGATTTAACGTATCCTAAGGGAGATTTTCAAACAAGAAGAATGTCTGATGTGGGTGACTGTTTAGTGTTTAGACAAGAAAGCACAAGTGTACCATCAGCACTGGATTATAGAAAAATGGTGACATTTTGATCCATCTGCAATTAAGTAAGGCAGTGCTGCTTCAGACGCCTTCATTTGCAAGTGGAAACTGTGGTATTATTAGAATATTTATCTTCCCCAGGGTAAAGTTTTCTCTTGCCAGTATCTTTGTTTTTCTTTCTCTAGCACATTTCTACCTACAATGATTCCACACGGTTTTGATCTCATGTCTGATCACATTGGTCTGTACCCCACTTACCTTTAAAAAATTTTATTGGGACCTCAGGTTGGCCCTGGAGCAGAGCACTAATATAGATGCTGGTCAGTGTCCAGTTTTATTTCCTGTACGGTATTACTGCTTCCTCCAGCCAAGCCCCTACTGACAGCCAACTCATTTATATGTGAAGGTGACTTTCAGTAAAGGTATACATGATGAATTATACCAGAAGGAGGTCATTTAAAATTTTCATTTTCTGAATGCTCTTTACTCTGTCCTTAGTTTGCCTTCATCTGCAGACTACTTCCTCCAGTCTGGTTTTCATGATTGATCTATTTAATTTGAATGGTTGCTTTGTTATTACTTGACAGTATTTACCTATACATAACAGGACAAAAAGACAATCCCCACTCGGTCGCCGTTTCACTCTGTCTTCTATGTTTTAAGATTATGTTCAAAGTTAACCTTAATGCGACTATATCCTTTGCTTTGTTTAGTTAGATAAAAGATTATATTTTGAACTGTTATAATGAATGAAATCCAAGTTAAAGTCCAAGTAATTTTTGATTAAATCAGATAAACTGGGCCCTGTTCATGGCACCTTGCTGTGCAGAAATGACCTCAGTTATTCAGAGGAGAAGGTCAACGTTTATCGTCCATTCATAATGGTCCTTGTAGTGCTTATCGACCACCTTGAACTGCTGCAGTCCATTTATTAAAATGTTCCCACAGTGCAGTGAGGAGGTTTATGATTTTAATCCAGTGAAGATAAAGGAATGGCAACTTGGAATGATGTATAACTTAGATGTGTGCAGTTGGAGTTCTTTACACCTCTCCTGCTCTTTCGGTTAATAGAGGTTTCAGGTTTGCTTTCTCTATATTTGGTAGTGATTGCATTTAACAGAAGTGATTAATTGATTATAAAGTGCTTTGGGATTCCTGAAGACATAGTGATGCACATTATAAATTTGAGTTCCTGGCCTGAATCTATATCTTGTTAATGAAATCTCAAAGACTGTAATTTACTCCCAGTAGATGGGCAAACCTAATCAAGTGTTTCTTTTACCATGTCAGCAAATCTTTATGCATTGTGGGAAAGTTGCTGAGAGGCATTATGAACTTGGTCATTTAATCCCCTCAGTTCTCGTGACTGTGTTTGCTACTGCTCTTAAACAAAAAAAACAGAGAAAATTTACAGTCCAGGAACAGGCCGTTTGACCGTCCAAGCCCGAGCCGATCCAAATCCACTGTCCACTGTCTGAACCTAACATCCGATTCCTAAGCATCTGTATCCCTCTGCTCCCCACCTACTCATGCATCTGTCCAGATGCACCTTAAATGAATCTACCATGGCTGCCTCGATTACCTCTGCTGGCAACGTGTTGTAATAATCTCACAGTTGCCTTTATTTTACAGCATTTATTGACCCTGCTTCAGGATAGGCGTTGTATCATGCTAACTGTTTCTGTTTTTACAGTTGGTCTAAGCGAGTCAGATATCTGTAGCTTTTTAGGAAACCTCTCTTGATATCCAGAGTTGGAACCTGTGGGACCAGTGATCGAACACACACACATTTGCCCCCTCCCCCCACCGATGTTTAGTGTTGCTTATTCAATAGGAACGTTTGTACAACTAGAGGCAGCTGATAGAGGTGCCTCTGCACTTGAGCATTTAACTATAAAGTAAATATGCTATGACATTGTCTGAAGTCTGACTCCTAAAAACACTAATCCATCTGTGCTTTGACACCGTACAAGACTACAATGTGCACTGTTATTTAGTTTCCTGCTTTGTCTTTTATACAGTTTTTTTCAAATCCTGCCTGCAGATTCTATTCCAATTTTATTTAACATATTTCTCTGTCTCTCTTGGGAATGTTCTGTCTCACTTGGAAATGTTTTTTATGTAGATTTGAAACTGGGTTCCCCTAAATTGCGATTAAAAATAGAACACTTGAGGCTATCTTTCAGTGTTTAATTTACCTTGATAACTTAGAGTTTGAGTGTGTGCAGTGTCTGAAGTGAATCTTTAAAGGCTGTTTTATAATGATATTAATTTACATTGACTCAGTGTAGGAAAATGGTGAAGGTGTACCATCGAACAGTGTTCACAGTGTGACGATTACCCAAAACCAGATTTACTGGGGTAAACATAAGTGACGTGTAAATACCGTTCTTCTGTAGTCTGCCGAAAGCTTATAGAATTTGGGTGTCAACATTGGCTTGTGAGAAACACTTTTGGGTTGAGTTCAAGCACCATTCTACGTGCTGAAGCACATAATCTAGAACCTAGGCTGAGACTTCAGTGCATTACTGAGTGAGTGCTGATTTTTTTTTGTGTTAAGGTACTGGCTGTTGTCTCTGGTAGGCTTCAGATGTCATTTTACTGGAAGAAGTGAGTTCACCTGAAGCCCTGGCTGACATTTGTCCCCCAACCCATTGTGCCGAAAAGAAATAGGCTACCCAATCACTTTCTTCGTTGCTGTTTGTGGGACTTGTGATAAATTAACTGCAGTTGTTCCCCATTACATGTGTCTGATTAACTTAATGTCTTTGAAATAACGGAGAGGGTAATTGAGGTTAGTGTGGTTCATGTGTGTGTGATGTTTAAGTCTGGGCATCACATTTTGGGAAGGATGCCAAGGTCTTGTGAGAGAATGTGGAGGAGGTTTATTAGAATGATGTCAGACTGAGGAACTTCAGTTATGTGGAGAAAATGAGATTGTTCTCTGTGCGCACATAAGGTCAAAAAAATTGATAGTTGTTCAGAATCATACTGAATTGTCACAAATCAGAAATAATCATTTTTTTGCATCTGCACTAACTCTTTGAATAAGCATTTTACTTGGTATCACTCTCCTGTCTTCTTCCCATAACTGCACATTGTTACTTTTCACATGGCTCCCTTTTGAATACCTCAAGTGCACCACCCTTCACCACTTAATGCATCCCAGATTTTAACCACTCCCTGCGTGAAAGGGTTTTTCTCATAATTCTTGATTTTGCAAATTACTTGAAATCTGTGTCCTCTCATTTAATTCCTTTCATGAGTAGGAACAGTTTTTCCCTATCTATTCTGACCAGACCACTCAATTTTGAATGCCTGCACCAGATCTTCTCTTAGTCTTCAAGGAAAAGTCCAAGAATCTCCAGTTTTCATAACTGAAGTTCCCTGCCCATTGAACCATTCTTTAGAATCTTTTCCATGCTCTCTCATCTATTTGTATCCTTCGTGTCTCTATTAGTAAAGCTTAGGGTACAATATGCTTCATTAACCATGCTGTCACCTATCCTGCCACCTGTAATAACCTGTGCACAATTACCTTTGGGTCCCTCTGTACCTGCAGCCCATTCAGAATTATACCCTTTATTGTTTATTTTATCTCCATGTTCTGGTTATCAAAATAAATCGCCATATTTCTCTCCATTTAACTTCTCCAACTCCATACCTGATGATTCTATCAACGTGCGTATCACTTCTTGTTCCACATTATTGTCCACATGGTTTTCAATACTTTCAAATTTTGTATCATATCCAAACCTTGCAACTGTACCCTGTACACCAAGATTTAGGTCATTGAGAAAAGAAGAAATAACTCCTGGCGAACTCCTCCACAAACCACCTTCCAGGTCAAAAAACCTCCATCAACCACTTGCACCCATTTCCTGTCACTCAACTAATTTCATATCCATTCTGCTATTGCCCCTTTTATTCCATGAACTGAAACATTTCTCCTAAATCTCTTGTGAGGCAATGTCATACCATTTCAACATCCATGTTCATTATCTCAACATCACTGCCCTCATTAACCACTTACTCCAAATCTTGCAATGTTTTGAAAGGGTAAATAAAGGGAAATGTTTCAAAATGGAATTGAATAAATCCTTGAAGAAAATAATCGAAAGGCATGGGGAATGGGAGATATGAATCATTTACCAAAGAATGGATCTAGGCACAATGAGTGAATGATTTTCTCCTGTATTTATCTTGACTTGCTTCTATTTTATTTTATTTTCTTTGAGGCACTTGGGACATCTTGAGCTTGTGAAAGATTTCATGTGGTTGCTGGTCAGTTGTGTTCTTTGCTATCTTGTCAGCTTCCTATATTGTGGAGAATATTACGGATATTATTTATTCTGTGGGAACTAATTTCATGAACATTGAACTATCTTTTTCTCATCAGATAATTAGTTCCTTTGGAAAGTCTTGGGCATATTCTGTTTTGTATGCTGCTCAAGAGACATTGTGTCACTTTCATTTACAGCTCAATATTTAGTCTGACCTCTTCATTTTCTGCATCCTCTGAGTTCCTCTTTAAAATGGTTACATCCGTGATTGAGTTTCTTAATTGTGCACAGACATTCTGAGCTTTTCTCAGCCCCGTTAAAGTCTGGTTGGATTTTCCCTGAAGGTGTTAAGGGGCTTACAGCTGGTACTGTGTTTGTTTAAGTAGCTGAGTGTTACTAACAGAACTTCTTGAACCGTTTAATGTGTGTGTCATACCAAGAATAACATTCCAGATTTCAGAAGGCTTGTGTAAGGTACATGTTCTTTTAAAATTGGCCAAGTTTACAATGCTATGTGTTTGTGGTGCAGAAATCTTGATTCTGGGCTAGCAAACTATTTGTTCCCAGTCAAAAGGTTGTGATTTTAAATCCCTGTCGTATAATTTGAGCATATAATCCTGTCTGGCCCTTTTAGAATCAGGATTGAGCAAGTGCTGCACTATGGAGGTGTCGTTTTTCAGATGGAACATTAGACTAAGCTGTCCACCTACATAGTAAGATAGTCGTAAAATATCCTGAAGGCAGTACTTGAAGAGGAATTTTGAAGTATGTGAGGTGGCCTCATAGGAGCTTAACTTTATTTTAAAGAACTAGACAGGATGGATTGCGGAAGCAATGTTTTGTCTGGCTGTAGTTCTAGAACTAGGGGAACAATCTCAGACTAAAAGATGAGCCATTTAGGTCTGAGATGAGGGAGAGCTTCTTACTTCAAAGGGTGGTGAATCTTTGGGATTCTTTACCCCAGAACGTGGCGGAAACTCAAATTATTAAGTGCAATATAGAAATTGATAGATGTCTAGTTACGAATTACATCAAGGGATATAGAGATAGTGTGGACATATGACAACAAGATAAATGATCAGCATTGATCTAAAAAGTCAGAGCAGATTTGTGGGGCTCCGTTGCCCTCTTCTCTTACCTTCCTAGGAGTGAAGTTACTCCTTGGTCCTCCTGACCAGTATTTATCTCTCAACTAATACCTAAAACAGACTACCTGGCTAGAATCACATTATTGTTTGTAGGAGGTTGGGTGGAATTTGATTGTCATGGTTCCTACATTCAACAGGAACTGCAAAAAGTTCTTTGTTATCTGTAATTACTTTTGGACATCCTGAAAATTGCTCTGCAATACAAACAATTTAACTGAAAATGTAATAAATGCATTGTCCTTTCCCCATTCCCTGTCCGCCTTCTTCCTACTTTTAATTTTAGATTTTGCAGTGTTTGATGCCAATGCACAGTTAAGGTGATGCTATTAGTAATGGCTGCTGTGATCCATTTCCACATGCACAGTGGTACCCAATGTCACATCACTCCATTGTTCAAACACAGCTATTGATGCACATATTGCATGATTCTCTCATTGGTTAGGAATTAAACCTCTTCAAATAAGCATATGTGTAGTTGTTTTGCCTCTAAATTACGAAAGAGGGGGAGATTAGACCAAAAACAGGCAAAGGTTTAGCTATCTGTGTATGAGGTTAGGCAGTTTGTGCTATACCCTGCAATGTTGAATGCTGCTTGTGTTGAAAGTTCAAAAATCTATCCATTTTTGATAAATCTTAATTAATGGATTATATGCTGATCAATCAGAATGCTGGTCTCTCAGTAATAAATCTGCAAAGCTATACAAAGATTGAGTTTAAAGGAAACACGGATATTGTGCTTACATGCAGTCTTTCAGCTACCTGTGACATTGGCCACAAATGCAGCCTTTTAGCTTTAAGTCCTACATGACCTAATTCTTCAAGTTTATTATCCTTTTTCAAGACTTTAAATCTTCCTTTCTTCACCTGTGTTTTTGGAGGACACCAGTTTTAATATTCTCTCTGAAAGCAGTTAGTCAAAACCAGTTCAAGACAAAATGCCGACAGTTGATGAGTTCATGTAAACTTCATGGTGAACTGAAAGATTTGAAAGTCTCTGCTATTAATTATCATCAAATACAAGAACTTTGCTGCTGAAGCCTTGGTATCATTAAGCTAAGTTGCCCCAAATCTTCTGTTCGCCAAATCACTGTATATTCCTCTGCGTTATAGCTGTAACTTGAAGAGCATTCAACACACTGACTTCAAAAAGTGGCTTGGAGAAATCACTTCTCATTGTAATTGTAATCTAAAGATGTTTTTCACACACACAGAGGCAGACATCTGGAACTCTCTCCTCAAAAGGCTCTGGGTTTTGGTACTGGTCCCTGAGATTGACAGGTTTTTGTTAAGTATGGAATGTGGCGCACAAACAAGTACATAGATTTGAAGTGTGTATCAACAAACAAACTAATTGAAAGGCAGACGCAGGGCTGAATGGCCAACTTCTGTACCTCTAATTGTAGTACAGTGTCTCATGGGCTCAATGAAATTGTCAGCTTACAGCAGAGTTTCTCTTTTTGATCTGACATATGTGGAAACATCCACCTCATCGAGGGTGACCACAGGGAAAAGAGGACTGTTGAATATGAGAACTCGGGTGTGTCAGTTGGCTTTCATCCCCTTGACATGCTCAGGGCTATATATGCACATCTGCAGTATTCTCCCTCAAGACTGGTTTATAAACTTTGAGTAGCAGCACCATAGGGAAAGCGGTTTCCCTGCCGTCTTAAACCTGTTTCCTGTTTTCCAGTGTGTCTATTATAAACATTCCTCAACTTAAAGGCTCCGTTCCAAAGAAAGGGTGAGTGAAAGGTTCATCTCAAGCATCCTGTCCAACTTGTAATGGCATTCTGAAAGCATGCACTACAGTATCACATTTTTGCTTGCAGAGCTGAGTGGAGCCACACTGGCTGAGCCAAATTCCATTTTTTGTTGCGTGAGATTCCAGAATTTTGTGGTGAAAGTTGTTTTCTGTGATTCCAATTTCTTTCTCTTTTTTTTTAAAAAAGTCTTAAATTGGTGACTGTAACGAGCAAGGGAAATTACTGTGCTTAAAGCATTCTGCACTCTTGTGCCAATACAGTTTATTTTTGATTTTTTTTTGTTTGACAGACCTGCAGTCTGTTTAAGTCCATCAGCATGTCTAGGTCAAAGTAATTGGTAGATTATTTTGAATAAAATGTCCAAAGAATTCTGTTTCATGTTGTGTTCGCCCACTCTTTGCAGTGATCAGTAAATAAAGTCTTACATACTTTATTCTCAGGATTTTGGGTGATAAGTCTCAGGTACCATTTATAGCCTATCCCCTAATTGCCTTTGAGAAGGTGGTTGTGAATTGCTATCTTCTTGATGCATAAGTGGCATTCCTAGCCCATTTACAAGTCATGGTTATCAGTCAGTCACATTGTTGTGAATCTGAAATTGTGTAAACCAGATTAGGTGGGGTCAGCAGATTTCATTCCTTAAAGGACATTTGCGAACCTGATGGATTTTAAAAATAATCTGGTGGTTTCATGGACAACATCAGAGACCAGGATTTCATTCTAGATTGATGTAATTTATTAAATTTAAATTCTGCAGCTTCAGTGATAAAATTTAAAACTTGTGGCTCAGTATTGTTAGTCCAGCCCTTTAGATTACAGGTCCATTAATATAGTTACTGTGCAGTTATAATACACAAAGATATTGAAGGTTGTCACTGAATAAATGGGGAGAGTGGGAGAAATATAAAATATTTTTTTGGACATGTAATGTTCCTTTTAGGATTTACATAGCGACTTTAAGGAAACAATGACTTTCATGTTCTTTATCCCAATGTTCTTTTTGTCACTGAATTACTTTTAAAGTCTCATACAAATAGTAGGTAGCAGCTGTTTTTAGATAAGTGACCAGTTAAACTGCTTCAGTGATATAGTTTGAGGGATAGTAGGGAAAGCTCTGTGCTATTTAAAGAATACCATGAAAGTTTTTATGTACTCCTGAGAGAGCACATAGATTTATTATATAATCTAAAAAGTGGTTATTCAGACAATGAAGCATTCCCCCAGTATGGCATGGAACAAATTTAGTTGGGTTTTACGCTCAAGTATCTGATGTGGGGCTCATACCCACAATTTGCTGACCACAGTGAGAGTGCTCCCCTCTGAAACACAGGTTATGGAAATTGACAAGGAAAGAAATAAGCTATGTTGACAACATGTTGAATGTTTTCACAGCATCCAAAAGCACTTTACACTAAGGATGTATCTTTGATGTTAAGGTACTTCTGGAAAAGATGTCAGCCAATTAGTAAAGCAGTAGAGAAGAGCGATCATACTTGGGTCAATGAAGTAAATCAGAGTAGAGTCAAGACAGAAGAGCAGAATAATAATATGGGAATGAAGGTCAGAGAATGTCAAGAAGGAACATAGAGAAAAAATTGAAGAATGCACAATCAAGGCTAGTTGTTACAAAACAAAAAGACAATCAGAGAACAGTTTGTATTAGACTTGGTACAGGTAGTTCTGGAGTAAAGCATGTTTTGGCAGCACAAGTTGGCTATAACTCCACTGAAGAATTAGGGAATGGTATTTTCAAGAACACTTCTTTCTGTTCGTAATAGCGTGATTCCAGCGGCGAACGGTTCACATGCTTCATTCTGCACATGTGCCAATGTCAGCCGCCAACAGAGCAGCTTTCTGTGAGAGGTACTGACAGAGAGCAGCTTTCTTACATCTTTTTTAAATGTGCTGTGTTAAATTTACTTTTGTTTCATTAATGAATATGATTTCAACCTTCATTCAGGTTGTGCTATACTTTGTGTTTGAGGTTTGGTGATTTTTGAGCGATTGTGAGTGATCATTTTTGCTGCTCTGCCCCTAGCCCCACTTTTCCCAAGGACCCCATTATTTCTATTAAGAAATTTTCTATTAGGTGAGGTGTCACTGGAGCGCAGCTACGGTGTTACAGGAGAACTACCTGTATTGAATAATGAGGTAGGTTTAACTGATGACCTTAGAGTAAAGGTATTTATTTCAAGGTAGCGGCAACCATAATATGATTGAATTTTGCATCAAGTTTGAAAGAGAGAGGAGTAGGTCCAAGATAAGCATTGGAAACTCAAAGGCAATCATGAGAACAAGAAAACTGAGCAGGCTGAAGTGTGTTTTGTCATGGTGGACTAGGAGATCAGTTACAGAGACGCAGGGTCAGAAAGTTAGGGGATGTTTCAGAATAGTCAAAATAAGTATATTCCAAAAAAGTTCCAAGAGAAGGACCCATTATTTGTGGTTAACTAAAGAAGTTGGGGAAAGCATATAATTGTGCAAAGATGAGTGGCAAGCAGATTACCTGTAGTTAGAAAATAAAGAATGGCAAAAAAACTGATGGTTCTTCCTGGGGTCTTAAAGCGGGGTGGCCCCCGTAGTTGATGGGTTGGTGTTAATTTTCCAAAATTCCCTAGAGTCTGGAGTCTGGCTTCCATCAAATTTAAAACAAGTAAATATAATTGCACTGTTCAAGAAAAGAAGGCAGAAAACAGGAAGTTACAGGCTGGTTAGCTTGCTATCTGTCGGGAAAGAGTTAAATTAATCATTAAGGAGTTTATATCTGGGCACTTTAAAACATTCACTGTAATCAGAAAAAATCTCAGTATCATTTTGTGAAAAGGAAATTGTTTTGCCAATCTATTGGAGTTCTTTAAAGGATTGGCATATGCTGTGGATAAGGGGGAGCCATTGACATTCTGTATTTGGATTTCCAGAAGGCATTTCCAGAAGGCATTTGAAGAGGTTCTACATTAGAAGTTATTGTTCAAAGTAGATGTGCATGGTATTGTGGGTAACATTACTATCATAGATAAGTACTAGAATATTGCTGGCTCATTCCTGGCTAGTCTAACGGAAAACAAAGTGTGCAAAAATGGGTCTTTTTTTGATTGACAGCATGTGATATGTGGGGTCCTGCATGTGTTGTGGTGGGCCCTCAGATTTTTACAATTTGTCTCAGTGACTTGGTGAAAGGGAGCAAAGCATGGTAGCAAAATTAGCAGATTGATGCCAAGATATATAGGAAAGTATATTGTGAAGAGGAAGCAAGAAGGTTGCAGACCAATATAGTTTGAGTGGGTGGAAAAATATCTTGCATGTGGAGTATAATGTCACTTTAGCAGAATGAAGAAACTAAGTATTATGTAAACTGAAAACTGAGGATTCCAAGATGCACAACCAACTCTGTTTCTAGTGCATGAGTCACAAAAAATTAGTATGAAGGTACAACAGGTAATTAAGAGTAATGAAATGCTGACCTTTGTTAAGGCAGGAATTGAACATAAAAATAAGAATAAAAGGAAAATACCGTGGAAGCTGGAAAGCAGAAATAAAAACAAAAACTGTTGGAGAAACTCAGCTGGCTCATTCTGAAAAATAGTCTTATCTGGTTGTCCTGTTTAAGGGAGGATGTTAGTGTGCTGAATGCAATACGGTGAAAGTTTGCTGGATTGTTGTCTAGAATGAACAGTTTGTATCACAAGGAAAGGTTGAACAGACTGGATTCGTTTTCTCTGGTGTTTAGAAAAGTGAAGAGAGACTTGATTGAGGTATGTAAGTTCGTGAATTGCCTTGATAAGGTGGAAAAGGTGATTTTTTTTTTGGGACCAGAACTAGGAGATGCTGTTTGAAAATTAGAGTTTGCCCTAGGGATGGATGAGAACATCGAATTAAAGATGCAAACAGATTAGCCATGATTTTATTGAATGACAGAACAGGCTCAAAGAGCCTAATGGTCTACATCTCCTACTCATGTTCACAAGATTCCACAAACCACAGTGAGATAAACAAGCAGCCGATCTGCTTAAGTGATATTGGTTGAAGGATAAATATTGTCTCTCATCATATAAATGCCATGGGAGCTGTTATTTTCATCTGAAAGCACACTTGACCTGAAGGTTGTCCCACACTAATCAGTGACAGCACTAGAAAAGATTTAGCTTAGCTCACCGATCCTACAAAATTAATAGCCTCAATCTCCACTCCTTCAAGTACTGACCCAGTTTCCTTTATATTTTCAGATAGCACAGAGAAATTTGTATCTGATGATTCCTTAATGCAAGACATTTTAAGCCGTGCTGGTCCATGCAACATTTTGATGAATATAGGAACTAAACAAGACCATTCAACCCCTCGAGCCATTCAGTGAGGTTGTGGCTCCACTGTATCTGAACATCATTCACTTGCCTTGTCTTATGTCTTTTTCTCCCTTTGCCCTGGCATCTTAATCTCAATTTTAAATAATTGAACTAGCAGCTACTGCATTTATGAGATTGAGTTTCACAATCTACCATCCTTTGTGTGAAGAAATGTTTCCTAACTTCACCCAAAAAAGCCTGCTTTGATTTGAAGGTTATGTCCCCCACCAGCAGAAAATCATTCTTGATCTACCCTGTTTGATTCTATTCAAAATTTTACTCCTCCTCTGTCAAATCATCTCGTTTATGCAATCTCTCCTTAATTAAATGCTTGGATCTCCTGCTGCTTCTGGTTTTAGGTAAATGAGTGACTTATTACCAAGGAATTCACTGTAAACGACTCCACCTGGGCCAGCTGGCTGGCGGACTTTAACCGTACCATGACATGTTTTACAGCTGGCAGCTTCCCATCTATTTTTAATCATCCAAATAATACCAGGGGATTTGTTCTGACTTGCTGTGTTCTCTTTGCAGTTTAGCTAATCCTTCTCTACAGCACTTCAACATTTCATAACTGCGATCTGCTTTCAGCAATGTTTTGTATCTCAAACATTCAGTTCTGGGAGTGTAAACCAGTCTGTCGATTCAAGAAGCCTTTGAATATCCGTCTGCTTGAGGCAGATTCAGTGGAATTCTCTCCAGGCATTCTGTCCAACATAAAACCCTTGCCGAATATTAGAAAACATATTTACTGCTCTTTCCATTTTTCATTGTTTGCAGGAACTTGCTGAACATAAATTGACTGCAATTCATAAGTAATTCATTGTGCATGAAGTTATCTGGAATGTTTCTATGCTGCGCAAGAAAACTGTCTTAATGCAACTTTTACTTTCATTTCTGAGATTGATCTCTAAAGTTTTATTGGCTCCAAAATTGAACCCTTTCCCTCTGACTCATTAATTCAAAGGATCAGTTAAGGGAGTTGATCAGGGGACTAAATAGCCTCGTTTCTCTGGCCCTGCAGTGATCATATGGGTTTATTTGATGATATTACTAGCTATCATTCAGTGAGTAGTGCTAAAAATTTTCCTTTCGTATTTAACTTTGATAAGTTGGAGCACATGGCTATAGATACACTGTCCATCTTCCTTCTCAGGAGTGGCTGATCCCT
Organism: Chiloscyllium plagiosum; assembly: GCF_004010195.1. Classification (NCBI taxonomy): domain Eukaryota; kingdom Metazoa; phylum Chordata; class Chondrichthyes; order Orectolobiformes; family Hemiscylliidae; genus Chiloscyllium; species Chiloscyllium plagiosum. Next base: position 2,567,694 of record NC_057735.1, read on the forward strand.
ACTTCCCATACTCTCATTCCTGCCTAAATTATACTTTCATGATGTTTAGTGGGAGGGCCAGCAAGATTGGAGGGAACAGTGATGTAGTGTTCTGACAAGACCATGTTTCCTGCACCCACTGTCATGTCAGAAGAACCTTTTTTATTTTCCAAACTAACAGTATCCAGGATTATCCAGAGCAGGATCAGTGACAGGAGTCAAAAGATGAGGCAGTCAGAAAGACTCAGTAAATAGCTGTGAGATTCATGATCAGATAATGTGCTTGTAGTGGCTAGATAAATATTGACTGGGACATCAGATGAAGCTCTGTTCTTGTTCTTGTGTGAAAGGAACTTAATTTCATTAACAATGCTTATTATTAAATTGTACTGTGACTTCTCTGAGGAAGACTCTTAATGTCAATCTGCACTGTTAGCATGTTCAAACGTTTTACAAAAGCAACTTGTATTTTTACAGAGAGATTTAGGGAGGTTTGGGGTCTAAGGAGTTGAATGCACAAACATCATCAGAGGGATGATAAAATTAGGGATGCACAAGGGGCCAGAATTTAAGAAATGCAAGAATTTCAGTGGGTTAGTGTACTGGAAGCAACTTTAGAGTTATTGAGAAGCCATTGACAGATTGAACATGAGAATTTAAAAATTAAGATGTTACCTGAACAGCCACAGAGGTGATAGGTGAACACATTCTTCTGATAATGCCTGGGATTGATGACTAGATCTGCTATCAGGTGGCTTCGCATCAATAGTTTGCAATACCAGATACAGCTTATTGGTGGCATATTGATAGGAAGTGTAGTCAGTCTGTTGTGTCTGACTGAGCTTCCTGCATCGTGAGGGTTTGTTTATTAATTATTTTTGTGCGTGAGAGAGATTGGTCCATCGCCAACTCAGTGGCTGAGCAACGTGAACTGATGGCAGTTTAGGAAGGTGCGATATTTAATATTAACCTAACAGAGAATGCCAGTCCAGATACTGCACCATTGATTTGTGTGATAGATTTTTCATCAGTAGGGGAATCAAGAGTTAGAAGAGGAAATCGGTCATGAAGAATGTTGTATCAACCGTGGTCCTATTGAAGGCTCAAGGGTTAAATGGCCTATTCCTGTTTCTAATTTTTATGGTCTTATGGTACCATTTATGACTAAAATTTGAGAGCTCCAAACTATAAGTGAGACTCGATCTTCATGGTAATATTAACTGACATGAGAATCTGACTGAGAGAAAATCAGAGCAGTTAATCCTGATGTGTTGTTTTTGAATACCAGTTGGCATTCACTGACCTAAATTCAACACTAACAAGGTGCTGAATAAACTGGCCTGCTTCAGGGGGCACTGAGTAAACACTGGTGCATTCTGAGAATCCCGACTTTCAGTCAACTTACATACACCTCAGAACTCTCCGGCAATACTGATGCATTGGGAGAGACAATGGACCTAGTGTATTATTGCTTGACTAATAATCCAGCAACCCAGGGAATGTTCTGGGGATCTGGGTGGAAATCTCACCATGGCAAATGGTCGAATTTGAAATCAATAAAAATCTGGAATTAAGAGTCTAACAGTGGCGATCAAACCATTGTTCACGATCAGAAAAACTCATTTGGTTCACTAATGTTTATTAGGGAAGGAAACTGCTATCCTTACCCGGTTTGGTCTACTGTAACTCCAGACCCACAGTTATGGTGTTAATTCCTAACTGCTCTTTGGGCAATTAACAATGGATAGTAAATGCTGGCCTAGCCAGCAATACCCACATTCTGAGAATGAATAACAAAAAAAATCTTGAGGGGCCAGTAAATACAGACATTGAGCATCTAAGCTAGCGATACCCACAGGCTGCCAGGGAGCAAGTTCTTAAGAGTTTGACCCAGCGATGAAGAAGTCAGTAAGAGATTTGATGAGTTGCTGCAGTGTGTCTTGTATATGGTATGCACTGCTGTTACTGTGAATTAATGTAAAAGAGAGATTGGATTAAAATTGAAGACAAGATACAGATAATGTGGGCCACTTTGTCCCTGTTCTGGACGAGGCCAGACCACTCAAAACATTCTTGAGCAGGCAACCCAGGCCATAACTTTACAATTAGTTCGGTAAGTGAAAAAGATCAAGGACAAGTATCCTTGAGAAAAGGACCAGCTTTGTGACAGTCCCAAAGCTTTGAGTGTTTTTAAAGATGCACAACAAACTTTAAAGTATTAAAGAGTAAGCTACCATACTCCTGACTTGCAACTTGTGTAGAGTGAACATTACTGTTGGATGTCAGATGGTGAGTTGCTCTCAATAAATCAAATCACTTTTCATTGGAATATTTCTGTATTTTACCTGGTGCTTTTAGGGAGTTCAGAGAATCTTTAAAGAAAGAGACACTTCCATGGCCTTGGAAATAATCTGACTGTGACTATAGCACCAGCCAGTGGAGAGATTGAGTACAGCAGAGCAAATTATTTGTCCTTCAGATGTAGTCATTTGTGATGTGAAACTCTTCACTGCATCCTCCAATCAGTCACAAAGGTTTGTTTTGAAAAGGTGAATGATCAGCTTTCACCTCTTTTTGCAAGCATGTCAAGGAAAATTTCTAACATTTGGATGCCTGATCTAATGCAACACCCTCTACTCAGGACCTTTTAATGTCTGAGAAAGCAACAAATAAACTGGGAAAATCCTTACTGGAATGTACAGACTGCAAAGCTGGAAGTTTAAAATTCACCAATAAAATTGACACTTAAATCACAGTACAGGAAGAGAAATAAAACATGTATGAGGTTAAGGCAGAAACATTGAAAACCAGTACAGGTATAGTGAAAAGAAAATTAATGTTACAGAGCCTTTAAAAGAAAATCATGGGGGAATGAGGTTCCACATCTGTATGATTGTTTCTTATCTATGACATGCAGGTACCTGTTTACGCTACAACTAACTTTTTCATCCAATTTTAATAATAGGTTAATGTGTGATTCCCTGAAATTTACATCGTTACTGATAGCTTTTTACAGAATCTGCAGGTATCTGTGCAGATTCTGTGCAAAAGTGTGTAACAATGGAATCTGTGAAAAACAGAACTTGCACATTTTGCATTAAACTGCACCAGTGCTAACCGAATATTGCTGTTTGTTTCATCCGTAACAATAACGATTGATTGTATTAAGTACTGCAGAAGTGCTAGGCTTGCACTTCTTTCTGGCATGCATTATTGACTAATCATTTTGATAGATCTTCTAATGTGTATGACTGAACTAAATTTATAGTATCCGAAGTAATTGTAGAAAAAAAAATTTGATGGAAAGGATTCATGGGATAGAGTCCTTTTCTAGATATTGAATTTGTCAGATGAACTGTAGACATCCCTCTCTGTTCTGTACTGTGCCACATAAATATCAGAAGTCACACAACACCAGGTTATAATCCAACAGATTCATTTGAAATCAGTCTTTTAGAGTGATGTTCCGTCGTCAAGTGTCATTGTCAGTGCACACCTGGAATATTTGTGACTGCACTGGGGACTATGCAAGTAACAGCACAAGTCAAGCAAAATATTTGAAGATGTAAGGTTCTTAGCATTAACTTTAGCATGAAACTAAATTTGTTCCAATCATAAAAGCTGTGTGAGAGTGAATAAAATCTTTGACCTATATTTTTGAGTGGAAAAGCGCAGCAGGTCAGGCAGCATCCAAGGAGCAGGAGAATCGACGTTTCGGGCATAAGCCCTTTTTCAGGCAGGTTCCTGAAGAAGGGCTTATGCCCGAAACATCGATTCTCCTGCTCCTTGGATGCTGCCTGACCTGCTGCGCTTTTCCAGCAACACATTTTTCAGCTCTGATCTCCAGCATCTGCAGTCCTTACTTTCTCCTATATTTTTGAGTGGCCACATGTTGCAACACACTGCAGTAGTAAGTTAAAAATAGAGAGCCAGTGCTCCCAGAGTAATCACAAAAGTTAAAATATGTTTTAAAATATTACCAGACTTTCATTCCCAAATTGATAGCAAGCACAGACTAGTTTATTGTACTGAATAAGCATCACTATTTATTACGAGAAATTAGTCTCTAGCTACAGATAAACAGTTATAATCCACCTGCATATAATACTATAATTAAAACTCTAATCCCCTTATAAACTCTGCCTTACACAAATATACAGACATGGCAAAATGGGTTCTAGACAGAAGGGAAAAACTGGAAAGACAATTCAGTCATCTTTGTATCCAGGCTCTATCATTGACGTGATCCTTATGACTCTTCCACTGGCCAGCACCTTGCTTCAGTCGTCTTTCTCTGGATACTTCCTCTGGTTGGTAATAGACACGAGGGGCAGTTAAAGGTCATAGTTTACAACAACCGTTGCAGAAAAGACAGATTGGTTTTCTTCAGTGAGTCCAGAGAGATCCCTCCTGAGCTGTGGAAAAATTGTTAAATGTTGTTAACAGCTGTTATACAAGATAAGTTTATGCCATTTATAACTTGACAGCAATTGGCGTTAATAAAGCCACTAGACGTACAGATATTTCTTGGTTTTGGAAGCAGTAAACATTTGCACTGGCTACGTTTTGAATAATCTATGCAGGCATGATGGATTTTACTGTTGCCTCATGTACTGCTTGATTCTAAGAAATGACTGAAACAGAATTGTTTGTCTGGTTTGACTGGGTGATTGCCTTTTTACAATCTGGTTTTTGCTTATGGGCAATTACTGACTGTTTCTAGGAATTTTTAAATGAATTGCTCTCTGCCTGGACAGGTTTCACGGACTTACTGTTGTGGCACATACAGAGCAGGTCCAATGAGACAGATCAGCTTGGTGGGAGCAGTGGATGAAGAGGTTGGAGATTACTTCCCTGAATTTCTGGACATGTTGGAAGACTCTCCATTTTTGAAAGTAAGTGTGCCAACTTTGGGCTAGTCAATGATGAAAGATTTGAACATCACAGCACAGAATAGGATGATCTCCCATTCTAACATTGTATGTACCATCCTCTGAGGCAGCAAGTCAGAATGTTGTAGGTTCAATTCCCATTCCTGACAGTAATTAGGCTAATGTTCTCATGGTAGTTCTCATTCAGTACTACATTATCAGACTAAACAGGCCATATCTGCCCTCTTAAGGGAATGTAAAAGATTCCTGATTGTGTAAAAAGGGACCGCATATGGTAAAGCAGTTACAAATTAAAGAAAGGCTTTCAGGGAAGTGACAATGCAGGTCCTATCTTGAAGGGAATAAATAGAGCATCCTAAGATAACAAAGGAAGTAAACATTGAAATGAAAAGAAAAAGTATCTTACAACAGATGTCAGGAGCAAGGTTAGTTTAATACAGAACGGTTCATGGAAGTTCAAGTTGGAATTAGAAGGGTTCACACAGGAGGGAGAAAGGTGTTAGGAGAAAACTTTGATATGTAACAGCAAAATAAAACTAAAATGTTTTATAAAGTATATGAGGGGTTTACTAATGACTCCTTATCTCAGTTCTACATGGATGAGTCCTTATCCTGAGATTGTGCCCACATGTTCTAGACTAAGCAGCCTGAGGAAGTAGCTTGTCAGTGTCTGCTCTGTCCCACCCTCTCAGAATCTTGTCTGTGAGTTCACCTATTGTTCTTAAACAACCGGAAAGGATTAGGTCATTTTTTTCAGTTTCTTCTTAAATGACAACTCAACTATCCCAGGAATGTTTCTAATGGACATCCATTGTACCCTTCTTAAGGCAAGTACATCCTTCCTTGGATGCAGAGGTGAATATGGTATGTGATAATAGAATCTTGTCTCACCAAAGCCCTATACAATTCCAGCAAGAATTCATCACTTTTGTACGCCAATCTGTTTTCAGTAAACATCAAAATACCATGTGTTCCTGTGTAATATTCTGTTACTCTGAATCTAGAGAGGAGTAAGTTGTTGTCATTCAAGACTCTGTTGCCTGAGAGGGTGGTTGAGGTAGGCTGGGTAGCAACTTCCAAAAGCAAACTGGCTAAATAGTACAAAACATAAAGTACTTAATGCAGAGAGAGGGGCCAAGTGGTCCAGCAAGCCCATGCCTGTGTAAAAGCTTCCTACATAAAAAGTTGAAGTTACAGTGCTACTGAGTAAGTTCAGGGTGATGGGGCTAATTGGGTAGCTCCTCTAGAGATCTGAAGGGTTGAATGATTTCCTTCTGTACTTTGATTTTATGAAATGCATATGAATTAAACACCAGAGCTATTTTGAATAATATATGCTATTCTATTTTAACCAGATGACGCTGCCATGGGGCACCCTGTCCAGCCTTCAGCTACACTGCCGGTCTCAGAGCGATGATGGCCCAATAATGTGGGTAAGGCCTGGTGAACAGATGATCCCGACTGCAGACATGCCCAAGTCCCCCTTTAAGAGACGGCGGTAGGAAGACAGTTGAAAGTTATCTATTTTAAGAGGCTTTTGAACGCATGAAGGGTACAGCAATGACTGTTTCCGTTTTTGCACAGGTCAATGAATGAAATCAAGAATCTCCAATATCTACCTCGGGCCAGCGAGCCTCGTGAAATACTCTTTGAAGACAGAACACGAGCTCATGCAGATCATGTGGGCCAAGGATTCGATTGGAAGAGCACAGCAGCTGTTGGTGTGCTCAAGGCTGTCCAGTATGGAGAATGGTAAGATAAATGCAACACTCAGCACATATACATGCAGCCTCACCAGGAAACTCCGATCTCTATTTGAACCCTATCCCCTCAGACAGGCTATTTTGTGCTCTCTAATTATTTCAAACCAAGACAAGCCTATTCCAGTCAGCCCGGCCCTTCAGCCCAACGCTGTGTCAACCCAGCACCTCAAAGCATTACCCTGACAGTTCATCGCCCAGTCAGTCCAGCCCATCGCCCAGTCAGCCTGGCCCCTCTGCCCATCGCCCTCTCTGCCTGTCACCCAGTCAGACCGGCCCCTCTCGGCCCGTCGCCCCCTCGGCCCGTCGTCCTGTCAGCCAGGCCCGTCGACCTCTGCCTGTTGCCCTGTCAGCCCGGCCCCCCTCAGCCTGTCGCCCTGTCAGCCCGGCCCCCCTCAGCCTGTCGCCCTGTCAGCCCGGCCTCTCTGCCCATTGCCCTGTCAGCCCGGCCTCTCTGCCCATCGCCTAGCAATCCTGCCCCTTCAGCCCATCATCATCAGTCTCATCAGCTCAGACAGCCTGGTATGCTTTCATTGCTACCTCCTGTGGCAATGCAGCATTCTGCGAATGTTTTACTGAAGAAACTTGACAACGGCTAACCTTTTGTCATAGAAGTTTTCTTAAATGCTTCAGTAGTGTGCTAAAATCCCATTTAACGCTACCTTCAATTTCTGTTGTTTTCTTGACAGGAGTGACCAGCTTCGAGTAACCAAAGACGTGATCTGTTTCCATGCAGAGGATTTCACAGATGTTGTACAGAGATTACAGTTGGATCTACATGAGCCACCAGTGTCCCAGGTATTCACTCTTTGTGTGACTGTTGAATTACTTTACATGTACAGTTGGGTGTATTTTTCAAGTATTAATTACTGGCCATTGGGTTTCAACTCATTGAATGTTTTGTTGTTTCTTCTAACTTAATGTGAATTGGAATTTTGTTGAATTTGCAGAAAGTTGCATCTGCTTTAATTCACTGAAAAGTTTGGAAGGTACTAAGGAGTGCACGTACATTCAAATGAGATAAATGTACCTGCAATGTCTCTCTGCTTCCAGCTCAGAAAATAAATAACTGGTCTCATTTGTGTAGCTAGTAAAGCATTAGAAATTTTAAATATATTAGAATTTTTCTTTAATTAAACACAAAAGAACAGCAGATACTGTAAATCAGTAACAAAATCAGAAATTGCTGGAAAAGCTCAGCAAGTTTGGCAGTATCTATGAAGAGAAATTAGAGTTAACCTTTTGGGTCGAATGACCCTTCCTTCTAGATTTCTTTTGTCTGTTTTCTTGATGTTAATCCAATTTTTGTTTCCTCCCCTATCTTGTGGGATAGAAATAACTGTCATTAAATCCCATTGGCTAAAGAATTCAACTGTTAGTCCCACCATTCACAAATCCCTCATATGCTGTTGCCTTCCTTGCATCTTCAGCAACTTACAAGATGAAAATAAATTGTCAAGCTGAAGGGTTTAGGACAAAATCTAACTAGCAAGTCATATCGCAAGATGCCTACTCCAGCTGCTTCTGTGTCAGTGTCACTTGTCATAGACTAATGTTAGTATTACCCTTTTCTTTCACAGTGTGTGCAATGGGTGGATGAAGCAAAACTCAACCAATTAAGGCGAGAGGGTATCCGGTATTCAAGGATCCAACTCTCGGACAACGACATATACTTTATTCCTCGAAATGTCATACATCAGTTTAAAACTGTGTCTGCCGTTTGCAGCTTAGCCTGGCACATACGCCTGAAGAAATACCAGCAGGAAGAAGCAGAACCAAACAATGACTCTGAAATCACTTCTAAAGAGATTAAGACAGAGACTGATGTGAGCTGTTCAGATGACATAGTAATAAAACCTGAAGTCCAGGCTAAGTTGCCAATAATACAGGAAGATCACAGTCATCAGACCCAGGATCAGCAAGGTTTTCCACAATGACGTGTGTACATATTCAACTTTTTAAATAAATATTTTTTCTTTCTTTTTAAACAGGGATGTGAAGTTTTAGTTTTATAAGTTGGCCGGGATTCAAATTTTGGTGAAGAAATCGTGCCGTTCTTAAAAGTGTGCTTCTTGAATTGCAGTGACGTTTCAGAGCAGTTGGCAAGTGCCTGCTAGTCGTGTTTACACAGACGTTTGACCAACTCATGGATAGGAATCTGGCCTATTTAATCTCCGCCTTTAGATGAGATGCTGAACAAAAAATAGTTGTGCTGAAGATGCAGTGGGTCACAGAGAAACAGGTGCAAAAAATCACAGGATTGTGACCAGCATTACAAATCACCAGCTTAGGTAAAGGAGCCTGCCCCTTTAATTGAGCTGTTAATTGTTTAAAATGAAGAGAGCTTGCCAGTGCCTTCCATATTCTCAGAATAAATAAAATTTAAAAGTCCAAAAAAAGGCAAAATGCTGGATGCTGTGACTAGAAGGTTATTGTCATGTAATTATCATCTTGGATTTGGCCCAACAAAGTGCACTTCCCATTGGATTATAAAACACGTTGAAAATACAAATATGAAGAGGGCTAGGTGCTCCAACTGTTGTCAGTTGCCTGTTGTAGTCCACATGAGACACTGCCCACTCTTAATTACCTCTTCCAGTCTTTTTCTCATTTGCCTTCTCTTGCTTTCTTTCTGCACTATCCATCAGGCCCTTCCATAAATGTCAGTGCTGTCTGCCACATGGAGTCATTGAAGCACAATGTTGCTACACTCCTGTCATTCTGAAAAAACTCCTTTCTCATTCTGTAGTATGTTGTCAATGATTATCTTTTATTTGTGTTCTCCTTTTTGGACTGTCTCATGAGTGGAAACAGTTTCCCTGTGTCACCCTATTAAACCCTTCCATAATCTCAAGGCACTTACTAGGCTTTTTCCAGGGTAAGGTGCCCTGTAAACCTGCTTGATCTTTCCTGAGTGTCGCTGCATTGATTTTTTTTTAAGGGTCAGGTTTTCACACAGCCGCAGTGCAAGATGATAGAAAAAGATTATTCTCTGCATCGAGCCTACCAGATACAGGCCAGGTGCCCTCACCATCCACAAAGTACCAACACAGTCTAACTAGAGCAGGAACAGATTTAAAAACAAGGGCCAGGTGGTCATTTTGGGGTGGGATATAATGGAATATCCACCCACTTAAGCAATCAAAACCAGACCAGGAGAGCACATCCTATAAAATGTCTGATTCTAGCTACCTTACTCTGCTGTGATCTGTGCTGCAGCCAGGATCTGATCCAGTGTACAGTGAATCTGCAATTCATGCCTGAACTGGCAGCTTGTCATTGATCTCAGGAAATCAAACACTTGCTTTGTGTGATCCAGCACTTGTACATCTTAAAATGCACCACTGCACTGATTCCTGTTTCACCACACTTTCCCAGTCCTTCTGCATCTAATGTGGTCTCTGCCCATTATTCTTGAAACATCTCAGTCCAATCCCTCTGAGTCTCAGAACTTTTTTCTAAAATAAATTGGCTCAGCATTTGAAATTTGTGTAAGCAGCAAAGATGAGTTCAAAGACATAGCTGTATGGAGTGTATACATTGGAAATAATGGCAAATTCTAAAGGTGGCTGTGTAACTTTTATTTATGTTTAACACCAGGCAAAAGTGAGTACTGCAAATGCTTGAGATTAGAGTCAAGAGTGTGGTGCCAGAAAAGCACAGCAGGTCGGGCAGCATCCAAGGAGCAGGAAAATCGACGTTTCGGCCAAAAGCCTTTCGTCAGACTTTCCTGCTCCTCGGATGCTGCCTGATCTGCTGTGCTTTTCCAGCACCACATTCTTGATCCTATATTTAACACCAGCCAAGTGTATGCAGAAGTATCTTGTATGTTCTGTGATTGATTAACTAAGGGATGGGCTCTAAGTGTGAGCCTAGCTAGTAATATCCACATACTGTGAATAATGTTTCAAAAATTACTTTTAGCTGCAGCCAGAGTCCAGGTCAAATTGGCCAAATCCTGTGGTGCCATCTGCTGCTGAGTTTTGCACTGCTAAACCAGCATTGTTGGTCTATTCTGAGTTCCTTTCACCTCCACAATGTTTGAGCCAAAGTATCAGGTGCAGTCCATCACTGACACTCTTCTCGCCCAGCTCTTACCCATGTGAAATCAATCATTTGACTTTCTGCCAAGGTTCTACATTTGGCTGCAAAAGAGAAAAAATGCAGATTTGTTGGCATACTTACTCTTGCCCTCTGTTTGAGCATGCTGATTAGGACTACATATGACCTTAGTACTGCTTAACCTTCTGCAAATTTGCCCCTTGTCATCCACTCAACTCTTAGTGTTTCCTTAAAATCTAACAGTTAAAGGAAAATCATTTTAAAACCATGATTAGGGGGACTTGAAGGATAGATAAACAAAGATGAGCAAAATGGTCTCTATCTTATTTGTCATTATGTAAGGAACAAGCTATTGTTTTGAAACTTGTAAAAATCTGGAAGCTGGTGAAAAATGCTGACTGCAGTTCATCAAACCCATATCCAGAAGGTGTAATATCTGATGAGCAGTCTCTCTCACCACCAGCCATCATTCAGTCAGTCTCTCTTCTGAATTATTGTTCATCAGTGCTGTTCAGAATTTCTTCAGGCTTTGCAGTCTGTAAATACAGCGTGTGCTATGCCTTTTTTCACCTCCCTGTAATCGTGTGTGGAAAGAGAGACTCAGTTCACCACATGTAGAGTCAGGACATTTCAGAGGTGATGTCAGAGGAGTACTACAGAGAAAGTGTAGTAGAAATCTGGAACGCTTCATTAGACATATTACAGCAGCAAGAAGGACAATTAGAGTTAAGATTCAGAGTGACTATGATCTAATGAAATAGATGAGCAGTCTCAAGGAAGCTGAATGGCCTTCTCCCAATGTTATCTCACACTTCAGCAGGGCTTCAGAGCATAGGAATTGCAAACAAAGAAAACTAGCTCACTTCTTGGTAGTTTCTTGATATAGTGATAAGAGTTTTTGACTAGCTATAATGGCAATGGTCAATCTCCATCAATTAGCTGACAGCAGAGCCAAATGTATGAGGAAAGCTCCAGGTGCTGGAAAGTTTGGAGCACAATAGAGCTATCCATAGGATTTTTTAAAATTTTGACTTCTCTTCATCTTAGCCCAACCCTGCCCGCATTGAGTAAATGACCTTTCCTCCTCAGTACCTTAAATCACATTAATAGACCGTTATAATATCACTTAATACTCCCCACTGCCAAATTTCCTACATTTTTTATGTTTTTGTATATATTGAACTTTATTTGAAACTGGTAATGAAAGCGATGCTAGACTTGTGTGCGCATGTGGCCAGTGTGTTCAGGGAAGTGCTCCTTATTCTTAACCACAGAGATTCTGGATCCTTCTCCATTGTTGGATTCTCACTAATTTAATCCTATCCTCCATGCCAGTGATTCGCTTTACCTAAGGAGCTGACCACTTCAAAACAAGAAGATTTTTTTTATTTTAAAATATCCAACTTAACCTCCACTCAAAATTCTGAGGGCCTCAATGAATTCAAATCACTGGGAGCTAGATTACCAAATGGAAGATCAAGAATCAGAATTACAAATATTTGGTAATTGACAATGAAGCCAAAAGGAAGCTGGGAAAAAGTGACATTATTTTAAAACAACAAGTTATTGTGATACAGAATGCACAGCCTGAGGTGGTGGTGGGAGCAACTTCAGTAATTTTGAAAAGAGTTGGATAAATGCTAATTAAGGGATAATTTCTGGCTCTGAGTAGATTTTTATTTGCCATTAAGTGAGTTGAAAGATATCGGGAAAGAGGGGGAAAATCGAGTTGAGGTGGCAGATCCAATTGAAATGATACAAAAGGCTCCAGGAACCACATGACCTGCTTATCTTGCTACAACTTGCGCACTTAGGATAGGGGATAAGAGTTTAATTAGGTTGGTTCTTGAATGATGGGATGAATGGCCTTTTGTGCTGATCATTCCACTACAATTACAATTCCGGATTACTATAATTATGCTTCAAAAGTACTTCACTTATTAAGTACTTTGAGACATCTGGTGGCTGTGGAAGGTGCTTTAATACAAGTCTGTTCAAAAGATTGTCTTTTCAACCCCATCTTTGCTTCTGTTTTTGGTCCCCTTGTCTTTGTATACCATCAGGAGGATTAGGTTCTAGGAAGGTACTGTCCTAAAATGACAAATAGGCAGGGAAGTGTGATTTGCTTGATTTGAATCAGGTCTGAAACAGCATCCCCCACTAAATTCTAAGTCCTCAAAGCTGTTGTGCAGCTTGTGGGGAAAGCATAACTAGTATGACCTGCAATCTTCACGCTGACATGGCAAAGTTCAGCTGTTAAACTCAACCTGTGCAGGAAGTTTGTGTAATATTTGGGCTACGTTAGGGGAAGCAGTTCCATAAATTTAGGCTTGTATTCCCTTGAGTTGAGAAAGTTAAGCGTGACGTAATTGAGATACTTTAAAATAATAAAACCATTCTGTCAGAATTATTTTCCTTCTGGAGTAATTCCAGAATAAAAGGGATTAGATCTTTATCAGAATCAATCAATCAGAGAGTGAAATCAAGAAACACTTTCTTTCAGATAGTGAAAATGTGAAGCACTGTTTCCCCACAATAAGATCAGTTGCTATTTATTGGGTTGGAATATCAAGGTGTATGGACAAAAAGTGGGTAAATGGAATTGAGCTGAAGTTGTTTTCATTGAATAGCAGAATAAACCAAGGCTGAGTGGCCTGTTGTTTCATTGATCTGTTTGGCAGTGACGGTTATTATGTTGATGGGAAAAAATTTGAAGATTGGGAGCACATAGTTCCATTGTTCAATGGGCATGAAAAGGAAACCTTGCAACATGTATTAAAGGATTAGAGTATAATTTGCATTTTAATAACACCTTTCACAACCTTAGTGCATCCTAAATGTTTAATACTCACTAAAGACACTTGAAATGTCATTTCTCTTTGCTGTGAAGTAAGGTAATAAAGATGCTGCTGTCAATAACTTGTAGGTGGAAGACTTTCCAGGTCTGTCTTGCTGTCAAACCTGATGTCAAAATAATTGGATTAACTCATCACAAGAGACAGCATCATTCACCCCACTTGGCTCATTCATTTTGACTCAACTATTGTGTCCAACAGTCTCTCATACCTTTATATTCTATCAGTTTCACCAGCTTCCCAAACACACTTTGGTGCAGGCAACTCAACTCAGATTCGCTAAAAAGATCAGTTTTCAGTGAATGTTTTATGCTTCACTTTAGCTACCTACGTATATCCTATACTTGAGGAAACTCAATGGTATTATGGTGATAAATACACACGGCAAATAATTTCTTTCTTAATTCCAGTCACTATACCTGGAAGCTCACTGCACGTTACCCATTTGGAACATAGAAACAGGATTAGTCTAGTTAGTCACTCAACGTTATTCTGCCAATATGACAAAGTTTCACCTAATGTAGGGTCCATTGTATACCTTTTGTCATTATTCATTTGGGCTCTTTATTTGCTTTGATTACTAATTGAATCACCGTAAAACATCAGAACAGGAATAAGTCATTCAGCCATTTTCTAAATCCTACGTCCTTGAACGAAGTTGAAATTCGCTGGCTGATCCTCAGGAAAAATCTATTTTTCCCAACGTTGTTCTTCCAACAAGTCTATCATTTACTTCCTGCAACCAATGCCTCAACTAATCCCGTTTGTTGAATCTCCGACACAGCTACCGTAAAGACAGAAATGCTCTTAGCAGATGGTACATTCTAATTTTTAAACCTGCAGAATTTAATGGTCAAATAATTGAATCTGTGTAAACGGCTTCTAAGCAATAAGCACTTGCCAACATGATGGACAACTTTCTACAGAAGAATAATTTAATCATCCAGACATATAGGGAAGTAGGAATTCCACAAACTTGTTCTCCGCTTTTTAATGAGAGGAGCTATATACATTGTCTTGTCCCGAAGATGATTTTTTAAGGTAAAACTTGGTCATTCAAAGTAAAAATTGCTTCCCAGGCACTTGTATTTTCTAATCACTTTACTGTATTTGTAATTTTTTATCCATTTATATTTGTAAGTTGTTTTAAAACAAAGTATGGCTCCTTTAAGATATTGTAATATCGTAGCTTGCAGGAGAATTCCTTCAGGTTTATCTTAATTTACCAATAGTCGTCATTATTGAAATGCCTCAATGTATCTAGCAGTAATTTATGAAGACATCTACTTTATTTTTGAACATTTCTATCAGTGTAGCAGAGTTAATGCCCTCAGGGGTGTTGTATTTTTGTATTTGTGTTGAGTATATTTACATTAATGTAAACTCTTCAGCCAGTGTGCATGCATTATTGACATCATTGGCTTATAAATCTTCAGAACTGTGACGCTGTCGCACTGCAAGTTTGTCTGTTTTTGGGGGTGGGGGCTGAGGGTCAATGCAATGTCCAACTGCAAGTGTGTAAGTCTGTTCTTAGGGTCATTACATTGTCATGTTGTACATCTTCCATCGTCTGGATCCAAGAGCGAATGTCGTCTTACAGGTGGGTTTATCTGATTCTATGCTAGACTGGGGAAGGTAGACACTTGTGGATCACCTGTCAGTTATGTCTCACCCATTGGCTTCAATCCACTGCCATCCATAATAAGGCCCTTCCTTCAGTCCCAAAAGTGGAATGTTTTGCTTTGTAAGTGTACACTGTCTGGGCTGAGAAAATATTAATTCACTGACAAACGATGGAAGGCTCACTTGAAATTGGCTAGATTCCGTTTGACAACTTATTGAATGGGACTTTGAGAATATCACTGGATATCATTGGAGATTTGGATGGGGGATCCACCGATGTGTTTCATTGAATGAGTTGCTGAAACAGTAAGCTCATGCATGTGTTATGGATATGATGCTGGTCTCAATTGGATCAGTGGGAGTGATTGTCCAATTGGCTTCAGAATCCATGGAGCAGTTTGGGCAATAAATCTCTCAGGTCTCCTGGTGATCCAGTATCATCCAGTGGAAAGTGTGTTGCCCACATTCAGCTAAGGCTCTCGCGGGAACATTGGCTCCTTGCTGTGATCTACCAGGAGTTGGACAAGTGTTAGTGTTAAACAACTCTTCGAATAGATAAGCCACCCCCCTACCTTTTGGTGGAGTGGCCCCTTCATGATTCCTGGGTGTGTTCATTACCGTGTCCCCATGCCAAAAAAAACACAAGAGCTCCCAGTCCCCTCCCCCACACACACACCCACACCCCCACCCTTGCAAATCAAAAGTAAAGGAGCATTCATGCTCTGCATGTGCTCATTTACCTTAGGACGGGCACCGGATTCATGTTACCTAATCTTGTGAATGGGCAAGAATTTGTACTGAATTTGCAAAGTACTGCTCAGCACATGTGAATACACACACACACACACACACACACAAAACTCTGTGCAAAGCCAGTGGTCCACTGAGAAAATGTATTCATGAAAAGCTTACCTGCAGTTATGATTTCCAGAAAAGCGTTTACTTGGGAAGTAAGCTTTGCTTTGCTTGGCCTTAGTTCTATTGCAAACCCTATAAATCCTTGTCTCAGTGAAGGATGTAATAACTTTTTAATGACGCGGAGTGTGAGCAGATGGTACATTTTAAAATAAATAAACCTCTATGTGATATTAACCCTTTGCTCAGTGAATTTCTTTAGCTCACTATATGAAGCATGTTTTAACCTTTTGAAATGTTGCTTTGTAAGATTTTAAATTTGAGCGCGCAGATGAAATACATAGAACATTTCTTTGAAGTATTTTTTTAAATAAACTGAAAAAGTGCTAAAGTTGTCCTTTCTTTATTGTGATGTTCTTTGCAAATCATTCTTACATAGAATTAATTGCACAGACAGGCCATTCAGCCCCAGTAGTCAGTACTGGTTTTAACATTCTGTCTCCAGCCCTCTTCATTTCACCCTATCAGCATGTTCTATAAGCGGAAGCATTTTAGCCTATTTAGTATCTGTGTGCACTCCATAGTATTGATGGTTTTACAGGAACTGCAGCTTAACCTGATTAAACAGTCCTTTGATAATCCAATGAACTGCATAAGAGGATATGCCACCATACTGTACCGTCAACATCTCAAAGCACTTCAAATGGAGTAAATTATATTAAAATTTGTTATTGAAGCAAATGTAGCAATTAACTTGCAGGCAGAATTGAGGTGGATTGTCAGCTGATCAATGCATCTCTCTCCCATTTCCCTATCCTCACTCAGCATTGCTCCTCACTGTACCCCCTTTCTCATTTGTCTCTCCCTGCTACCGTTCACTTCTCATTCTCTACCCCTTTCTATTTCCAACCCCTGTTTTCCCTTTACGCCCCTGCTGCTCAGTGTGCATCTTAGTCTTCGCATCCATACAGACCATTCTCTCCTAGCACCAGCTGTATTAGTTCTTGAAGAAACCAATTGTGAAAAATTCAGTACTTAAGCAACTTGCTCAAATCAAGCTGCTTTTATTGATCATTCACAATCTTCAATCTATCCAAGCACTTTATACAAAGAAGAGTAAATACTGAGAAAGATGGCTGATACTTCAAATGATGATAATAAGTAGTGGTATTTGGAGTACTGAATAATTTTTCCAACAATGTTTGTGCTTTGTGAACTTGCACAGATTCCAGTTGCTGCCAGTGCCCTGCAACAAACAATTTTTATTTCAACATCTATTGCTCCACTGAGGAGCACATTTAGATTTATCGTAACTAATTGTAAACTTAATTACATTCCAGCCAGAATATTTTAGCACATTTAGCTTTACGTGCAGTTTGTCAATTAGGAAATTGCCCAGTTTTTATTTGTTCTATTATGAAGGCAATGGGATCAGCAGGTAAATACTATCATCACTGAGTCAGCAGGTGGGAGGTTCAAGTCCCACTGCTTGCTTTAAACAGTGCTAAAGGTGTTTAAATCGGATCATTAGGAGTATGCAAAATGAAATCAGCTATTTGGTATTAGAAAATTGAATTAATTGGGTGATTGGAATCAAGTAATATTGAGTAAGTAAGTAATGTAGGCTGATGTGCTTGATGAAATACTGCGTTAATAGGGGGAAGCTCTGTGATTCTGACTTTAAAGATACTGGATAAATGAAATGTTCTGTCCTCCTTTGTATAGGTCTGTAGAATGAGAGTCTATCCTTTTGGATGGATTAAAACGGTTATAACAAAGAGCAGGTGAATGCACCCCAATGTCTTGACTGAGATTTATTCTTCAACTAACATAGTGAAACTGAACTATCCCTCCAATTATCTCATCGCTGTTTGTGCAAACAGCCTGTTGTGTTTTGTACTCTGTTAAACATCAAAACAGTTAAACAATCTTTGATGGGATACTAGTCAGCTGTGTTTACTACATTACCACACTGTTTACATTTTAAATGTACTTCATTGGATGTTAGGAACATCCCAAATATGTGAAATATGCTATAGAAATACAAATTGTTGTTTTTCTTTCTATAGAATCACAGGGAAATATGGTATGGGGAGCTGACCTCAATAGATTCAGAATACAACAAATAAAAAACAAATAAATTAATTTTTAAAAAGGGACAACGCTTGCAGGGTCAATTATCAAACTGTTTGCTGTCAGATACATCCCTATCCCACCTCCTCCTCAGCTATGTCAAAACAGCAGGGTGGGAATTTCAGAATGCTGTGAACATAGAATTAGTCTCATGGTAAAATCACAGGATATTTATTCATCTGAGTCTGCAGTTTTGTTTCTACCTGTGGCCCTGTTGTTTTAATTCACCCCACAATCCTCATTGATTCTCATATCCAGGGCAGGTAAAAAGTAAAATTACCCCTACATCTACACTCTCACCATTACACACATCCAGGATAGGGACAGCATGGGATTAAATACAGAATAAACCTTCCAAAGGAGAATTTTTTAAAATTTGTTTCGGTGATGTACTGTCACTGATTGGGTCAGTGTTGTCCCTGGTTGTCTTTGAGAAGGTGGTAGTGAGCTGTCTTCTTAAAATGCTGCAGACTATTTGGTATGGGTACCTCTACAATTCTGGGGGACAGAGTTCCAGGTTTTTGACTTAGTGATACAGGAGGAATGATGATAGTGTGACAGGAACTTTTATAAAGAGACTTGCTGAAGTATATCTTGTAGATGCTACACACTGCTGCTTGTAAGCATAGGTGTGGTGGGAGTGACTGTTTGTAGATATAGTACCAGTCAAGTGGGATGCTTTGTTTAGGATGTTGTCAAGCTTTCTGAGGGTAAATGGAGAGTATTCCACCACACTACTGACTTGTGCCTTGTACATTGTGGACAGGTTTTGGGGAGTCAAGAGGTGAGTCACTCACTGATGGATTCCTAGCCTCTGACCTGCTCTTGAAGCCAAAGTATTTATATGGCTAGGTAAAAACAATGACTGCAGATGCTGGAAACCAGATTCTGTATTAGTGGTGCTGGAAGAGCACAGCAATTCAGGCAGCATCCGACGAGCAGCAAAATCGACGTTTCGGGCAAAAGCCCTTCATCAGGAATAAAGGCAGAGAGCCTGAAGCGTGGAGAGATAAGCTAGAGAAGGGTGGGGGTGGGGAGAAAGTAGCATAGAGTACAATAGGTGAGTGGGGGAGGAGATGAAGGTGATAGGTCAGGGTGGAGTAATCTAGTTCAGGGTGGAGTTTCCTGATGAAGGGCTTTTGCCCGAAACGTCGATTTTGTCTGTCCTCGGATGCTGCCTGAATTGCTGTGCTCTTCCAGCACCACTAATCCATAATCTAGTTTCTGGTCTATGGTAATCTCAGGTTGTTGGTAGAGGTGGGGGTTGGGGGAGAGGTGGAGATGGTGTCCAGAGAGAATGAGAGATATAACCTAACCCATTTTCTCACTCTTAGCACTTAAGAGTTAGAACTCTACTCATTTTGTTTACCTAACCCTTCATATCTCTCTCTCACTCTCTCTGGACTCTGTCTCTGCCTATCCTCATACCTTTACCCTCCAGTTTTCCCCCTACCCCACCTCCCCACTTTGGCTGTTGCATAAACACCACCTTTTCCAAGATACCAGTGGTTCTGACAAAGCGTCACCAGACTCAAAGTTAAAAATCACACAGCAGCAGGTTATTGTCCAATAGGTTTATTTGGAAGCACTAGCTTTCAGAGCGCTGCTCCTTCATCAGGTGGTTGTGGAGGACACAATTGTAAGACACAGAATTTATAGCAAAAGTTTACAGTGTGATGTAACTGAAATTATACATTGAAAATACCTTGATTGTTTGTTGAGTCTTTCACCTGTTCAAATACTATGATAGTTTCACTTCTTTCATATGTAAATCACAAAACTTTTTTTAAAAAGTTACATTCTCAGTTTAAAAATAACAATTGGTGTTAGCCAGATAATATGTTGAAGGTTTTAGCCCCCTGTGTTCCCTGTCTGTGCCATTATGTTTAGACTGATTCTAATCATTCCCTCTGGGCACCATCTCCACCTCTCCTCATCTCCCCCAACCCCCACCTTTATCAACAACCTGAGATTACCATAGACCAGAAACTAGATTTGCCATATAAATACTTTGGCTTCAAGAGCAGGTCAGAGGCTAGGAATCCTTCAGCGAGTGACTCACCTCTTGGCTCCCCAAAACCTGTCCACAATGTACAGTAGTGTGGTGGAGTACTCTCCACTTACCATCAGAATGCTTGACAACAGCAATACAGAGTAAACGTCCTCTACACTGTCCCCATCAAACACTGCCAGGACAAGGACAGCATGCATCATCTATTGCATCCTCTGCACCCGATGTGGCCTCCTCTATATTGGGGAGACAGGCCGGCTACTTGCGGAGCGTTTCAGAGAACACCTCTGGGACACCCGGACCAATAAACCCAACCACCCTGTGGCTCAACATTTCAATTCCCCCTCCCACTCCACCAAGGATATGCAGGTCTTTGGACTCCTCCATCGCCAGACCACAACAAAACAACGGTTGGAGGAAGAGCGCCCCATCTCCCGCTTAGGAAGATGAGGCGTTCTTCCCCCAACCGTCGTTTTGTTGTGGCCTGACGATGGAGGAGTCCAAAGACCTAGTCCCTCCTCCCTACCTTTTATCTTAGCCTGCTGGACAAACTTTCCTCATTCCTGAAGAAGGGCTTATGCCTGAAACGTCGATTCTCCTGTTCCCTGGATGCTGCCTGACCTGCTGCGCTTTTCCAGCAACACATTTTCAGCTCTGATCTCCAGCATCTGCAGACCTCACTTTCTCCTCAAGGACAGCATGGGGTTAGATACAGAGTAAAGCTTCCTCTTTTTTAATCTGAAAGTAAAAGTAAAGCTTTCCTAATCAAACACTACCAGGACAGAGACAGCACATGGTTAGATGTGGAGCAAAGTTGCTTCTATCTGTCTCTATCTTCGCTCTTTAGTGATTTAAGTGTGAGTGATAGTGCAGAATTGAACAGAGAGTGTGTTTCTTGTTGGAATCCTTCATGTTTTGAGAAGGTTTGTATCTCAGCTTGAGGTTCTGGATGTAGGTTTGCTTGCTGAGCTGGAAGTGTTTTCCGACGTTTCATCACCAAACTAGGTAACATCTTCAGTGAGCCTCCGGATGAAGCACCAGCGGTGTAGCTCACTTTTTATTTATATGTTTGGGTTTTCTTGGGTTATTGATGTTATTTCCTTTGGTGACATCATTTCCTGCTCTTTTTCTCAAGGAATGGTAAATGGGATCCAAGTCAATGTGTTTGTTGATAGAGTTTCGGTTGAAATATCATGCTTCTTGGAATTCTTGTGTGTGTCTCTGCCATGTCCTAGGATGGATGCGTTATCCCAGTCGAAGTGGTGTCCTTCCTCATCCATATGTAAGGATACTAGTGAGAGTGGATCATGTCTTTTTGTGGCTAGTTGATGTTCATGTGTCCTGATGGTTAGTTTTCTGCTTGTTTGTCCAATGCCGTGTTTGTTACATTCTTGCATGGTATTTTGTAAATGACATTAGTTTTGTTTGTTGTCTGTATCGGGTCTTTCACGTTCATTAGCTGTTGTTTTAGTGCGTTGGTGGGTTTGTGGGCTACCATGATGCCAAGGGGTCTGAGTAGTCTGGCATTTCCTAGAAGTATAGGAAAACATAGGAAATGACATTGCCATAGGAAATGACATCACTGACCCAAAGAACCTCAAACATATAAATAGAAAGTGGGCTACACGACCATTGCTTCATTCGGAGGTTCACTGAAGATGTTACCTACTACATTGACGAAACATCTGAAAACAAACCGATGCGAGGAAACCTATATCCTGGATGCTTCATGTTATGTTTTCCAAAATAAGTCTTTAATCTCTTTTCTGTTTGGCTAAACGGTGTATCACTGATTTAATAATTAGACTAACTTATCCATCTTTTAATCATGGTATCAACGGCACTGTGTCACTGTTTCTCAGGGATTGCATAACTGCTTTTGTGGTCCACAGTCAGATTTCCACCAGTATTTCCTGTTGGATGAACTGCAGTTCCTGTTATTTAGGTATTCCCTTTGCAATAATATGACGTATTTTTCCCAACCTCATATGTAAACTATTTGTGTGTCATAAAATGTGGTTTCACATTGTTTCTGCGCAGGACCATGAGTTAGCAATAATTACAATGCATTGACACAGGAGGGCAGCAACAGGCATTATAAATACATCCAATGTTACTTAAGCTTCAAGACAAATTAACACATTTCTCCCTTGAGTCTTTTATAACCAGAGGGCATTGGAAAAATGTTTACAGTCAAATAAATACTTTGTAGTGTAATCACTTTTGTAGGGTGGGGAGGAGCG